>NC_049987.1:17563664-17572024 GCF_000003815.2 Branchiostoma floridae | reverse complement strand
CCAATACATGTAACTAAACTTTTTACCATGCTTTCTACGGCAAGTGCTACTGCATCTGTAGCGTGAAACTTGCTATGGATGATCAAACTGTGTATGCTGTCTCTTTATAGACAGTTTGGATTCTTCATTTGCTTACTTTATTGAATTTTGTCAGTTTGTTGAACTTTGAAATAAACCAGTCATATATATTTAGAACAATATGGTTGACTAGTAATGTTACACCTTAGGCAAAATCTATACGAGTATTCTCTAGCCTTCGAGTGCGAATTATGTTTACTTTTTGAGTATCTTATCGGGCATGTCTTAAGTGTCGCAGCTAATAAAGAGTCTTTTTGGCGACGCCTCAGACCGAGCCTTAAGGTATTGTTTTGTGTACGAGTAGCTTGACAAAAGGCAAATTAATCGGAGAGAAACAGCCTACATTTTCGAAAATGTTACCTTTGTAAATAGCCTGTGTTTACAAAATCTCTCGCTAGCTGGGGTTAATTACCCCCTCCCCGAGATTGTGGCGCCGGCCGCTAGGGGCGCGATTTTAGCCAGACTACCGTTCTAGTGCCTACTATAGTTTTAGCATTAGTATATTGAGATGATAGATGTTAGCAATACATGTAGTTCAACTATCATGTATATACAAGTTAACTTCTTCTATCCAAAGAGGCTTCAACAAACTTTGAAACTTTGAAACTTTGAAACTTTATTAGAATAACCATTAGCGGTGGACCCTAGGAAATTTTCTTCATGGCGGATATGACGTCACCTCCGCGACGCTGGCTGGATGAACCTGGATGGGTGAACATGTGTAGTGTGTACTGATGTCACTATTAAGTATCTTCATACATATTCAAATAAACATGTATATACATGGCAACGTCGAGGTTTGACCATCCAACATGGCGGACAATACTTACGTCATAGCCACGTGAGTGTAAACATAAAAAATTGTATACCTAACGTTATAATCTGAACATCTGAACGCACAATACAGATGATATCTACATATTCTAATAGAAATCTTGCATGTCGTCCATCCAGGTTTTGTTCAATCCTGAGGAAGATTCACATGGCTTCAAAAGACTGAGTTTAACTACTTAATCATCAGGGAACACAAGAACAGAAATAACTGTTTTTACTCAACGGAGAACAGAGCAAGTAGTAGGCACCATGTTTGTTACAAAGTTTAATCCTGTTCACGTGCTGTCTGTGACATTACTGATATTACTATCAAACGTTACTCCATCTCAAGCACAAACGACGGTAACCGGGACACTGGGTACAGTTGTGTCAAGCCAAGCAGCCACTGTGTCAAACCTTGACCTGTCCAACCGCAGTCTCAGTTCTATTCCTCCTTTCAACAACCCCAGCAGTCTTCAGGAAGTAGACCTGAGCAACAATCATATCTCGTATCTCAACGGCAGCGCATTTGCACAGTTGGTCAACTTGGAGGATCTCAATCTCAGAAACAATCTCATATCCACGATCACAGTGGATGTTTTCAGTAAGCTGTCAAAGCTACGATTCCTTGATCTGGCTGAGAATTCCCTAACAGATCTACCAGACAACTTGTTTATGCACAACGGGAATCTAACAGAACTCCGTCTGGGTTTAAACAACATCTCTGCCATTGGTAGGAAAACTTTTACGGGTTTGAGCAGCCTTCAGAAATTGTTCCTGAACAACGGTGGTCTTTCTGATATAGATTCATTGAGCTTTGCGCCCCTGGTGAATGTTGAAGAGATCTACCTACAAGACAACAACATCATTAACTTGCCCAGGAACGCTTTTCACGGACTTCAGAATTTAAAGATCATAGATTTACGGGGAAATTCCCTTCTGTCTGCAGAATGTAATTGTGACCAGCTAGGCATTTGCGTAGGCACAGAAGTTCAATCTTTTAGCGTTACCATACTGTTTACTTGCCTCAACGAAACACACGAAATCAACATGACCTGCCAGGCCATTGCCACATCGGAAAATTGCGCCATCAACAACAACATGTACATCCTTGCCATAGTTCTCTCCATAATACTGTTGATACTAACTGTGTTGCTGTTAGTGCTGTACCGGTACCGTACAAACTTACAGGTTTGGTTCATCACGAGATATCAATGTTGTAGATCTGGCCGAGTAGAGGACAAACCGTACGATGTGTTCATATACAACAGCAGCGAAGACCAAGGCCTAGTCGTACGAGAACTCGCTCCAGGATTGGAGAAGCGAGGTTTCAAGCTGTGCCTGGAGTACCGTGATTTTCCGGTAGGAGCGTGCATAGCAAGCACCATCATAGAGTCGGTGGAGGCCAGCAGAAGGACCGTCCTCATCCTCTCGCAGAGTTTTGTGGACTGTGAATGGTGCGCGCTGGCGTTTAAAGCTTCTCATCAACAAATGCTGAAAGACAAGCAAAGAAGGATCGTTGTAATCACACTGGATGGTCCTAAACTAGATAATGTTGATAAAGATCTGCAGTTCTTCTTGGGCACAAATGAGTGTTTGAAGTGGGGAGAACCCCAGTTTTGGGACAAACTGAGTTTTGCCTTATCTGGGGTGGGGAGGGGGGCGATGCACCGGAACATGCCCAGTGACATTGACTTGAAGCACTTGTAAAACATACCAAAACGCCAGCGTTGATTATGTTACCGAAAAAGAGCACCTTAACAGTATGTATATATCTTAACGGTTGATGGAATTTTTATATGATTTATAAAAGTTTGGCATCCATAAAAGTTGCTTGCTTTGGCATCGCCTGTATATTTCTATATGCTCCCGCATGTATTAATCTTCAGTTTTTGGGCATCAATGAGAAATTAAACGGCTGCAGTTTTACACAAACAACGTTTCTCAGGCGATGTCTTTGATTGAAACATATATGCAGCTAACGAATTGTTCGCATCACGATATTTTTGGGTATTTTTTCTTTTCTTTGAGTCTTACTAAAATGTTATACCAGTTTACTTTGAAAAAGTACAATTGTTTTGCATTCAAAACTAAAATTATGGATATTGTCCAGTTCAGCACAATTTTTTTTCGACAAATATCTCATTATGAATCAGGTCAGACATATGTACATGCAAAGTTACCTTTTCAATATTATCTCATATATATAACTGTCCACTTTACTGTGCCGGTGGCCCTTATGCAATTGCCATTTGACCTCGGTGTCGGAGATGGACATTTGTCATTGATCATTGCAAGGACAATATATATATATATATATATATATATATATATATATATATATATATATATTGTTATACTGTTATACTGTTATACTGTTATATTGTTATATTGTTGTATTTTGTTCCTTGCAATGATGCAATGATTAATGACAAATGTCCATCTCTGAAACCACTACACTACACTTCATCTTCATTCACCCCCTCTGTCGAGCAGTTATTTTTCAAATTAGAGATTGTCATTTCATATTTTGTTCATTTAAAAAAATGGCATGACTCAAATAATGATGCACTCGAGTAAAGAGGAATAAATCAATTCCTCTGTTGTCCCTCGATTCTTGACTGCATTGGACGTTTTAACCTGTTGTTAATCATATCTTTAAAGATCTTGATTAATTTAGGAAACTTGGAAAATCTGTTCCCAAACAATGTCTCCTCAATAAATGTGTTTATAGATATATCATGTAATGATGCATCATTTGATTTTCAATGCACTTATATCATTTTTTTTCTGTATACAGAGAACTAGTTTTGCACTTTTAAAAGTTTGTGGTTTTGTCTCTAAAACAAGCAGTTTAGAGAAAGGGTCAGGCTCATTTTGCATTCGAATATCTTATCGAAACTAGCAACAAGGCAATACAGACTAATTTGAATAATTGAAATTGTCAATAGTCACGAGTAGCTACAGCGGCTGCAGACCCTCGACTGTAATATGAATTCGCTAAAAGAAGCTAGGGAGTTTGCAAATTAGTCTTTGATTTTTATATCTAGTGAAAGATTCTATGAAGAAGACGAAAAACGGCCTTGTAGACCAATGCTGTATTATGTATTTTCTTTTTATATTACTAACAATCTGATCAAAGTGAACTTTTTTGTCAACATATTCCATTTTCTGGGGTACTTCCTATCAGAAAGTTTATATTTTATTGTACGAGAGACCTTGTTGTAAAGTTTTAAGATTATGTGTTCAATATAGAAGCACAAAAACAAGTCCTTGCGAGCAACTCCGATTCAACAAATGTTTACCAACCCTGGTAAGACTTTTCTATACCTTTTCCACAAAGATATAGATACCAAACACAAAACCGTCTATTCTGTACATAGTAGAATGGACTCATTCCTCAGCTAACAATTCTTAAGTTGAGAAAAGAGTCCATTCTACTATATACAAAACAAAACCATCTATTCTGCTATGCTTTTAGTACTTTATTTCACGCATGTGCCAAAATCATAATGCGAATAATTACGCTAGATGTCGGTATACCGTGTCGTGTGTGATTGGTTGCTAAAAAAGAGGGCCAAGGACTGAGCACTCAACGGAAAATCCCACTCCGAGCTTGAGGTGCATGTTTGTCTTGCATATTCACCTCATGGATGTGCCAGTTACTATTTAGAATAACTGAGGCCACGTTACTGAGAAAGATGACTGACCGCAAAATAGGTCATTTTCCTTAGAATACATGTGTGTGCATTGAAGGGCATGGAATATCAAAACAGTGACGGGGGACACTATCTTGCACATTCCATCCACTGCTGGAGGTACTTGCACGTGTTCGTATCAACGTAAGGTGACGACACAGAAAGCAAAAGAAAGTGGCTTCCCTTTACAACGAAAAAAAAGGTAAGAATTTGTATACTTTGATAACCTCATAAAACTTTGCTTTGATTAAGATTAACAGTTGTCTAACTTTCACCATTAACTGATTTCTTAGAGCAATCGAACAGATTTGACATAATAAGCCATTTAGAGTAATATTAAGAAATACACTAGGACTCAGTTGTTGTTGACATGTGGTAACATTTCCTTCAGCAAGCAGCATTATTTGCAAGATTTTGTGAAAAAGACTTCAAAGAAAAGTGAAATTCGTGTACCTTAATAAAAGAATGATTGAAATCATGTTAAAAGAAAGACACTTGGCAGTTTATAGAAATATAAGTCCGAATCAACATTTACTTTATGGCAATACACCAAAGATTCTTACATGTTTCTATGCTGTTTATCACGCATGCGCCAAAATTACTACGAGACTAATAAAACCAGATGCTAAGATAGACCGTACGTGATTGGTTGCTCAAAATAGGTCTAGGACTAAGCATTCAAAGGAAAGTACCACTCTATATTTATGCATATTCACCACACGGATGTGCCAGTTACTATTTAGGACAAGTGAAGCCACGTTACCGAGAGGTATGACTGACCAAACAATATATAAAAGGTTAACATCCTTGATCTAGAATAGAGACGCAGGCGACACAAGCTTTTACTTTGACAGTTATTTTACTTCCACCGCTCAAAGAGCAGTTTTCACCTGAGGGAATCAACCATTTACCAGAACATTGCCGTGCGTGAAGTAAAACACTAGAAATCACTTTTTGCTAACATTTTGAAGCCCTTCTAACTAATACTACATGTTATGTTTCTACATTATAAGAACACTACCAATTTCTTTACGCCTTTTGTTGGAATCATAGAGACCCATTATTAATTTGAGACATTTGTCCTATTTTTCCCTGTTATATAAAGAGAGATCACATGTGCAGCCACGTGTACATTTGGCTAGATTCTAATCCAAGCGCGCACGTCATACAATATTTTGCATATTAGTCTAGGTTTTCGTATAAATGTGATGTTTAGAAGTCGATTATATAGCCTCTACCTTTATCGCCCGATTGGCAGCTGTCACTTTGTTTCTTCAACAGGGCACTTGCCATTACATATTTGACCATCTCGAAAATATTCTCAACGAAAGAGTCGACAATTGGCAATTGAAGAAAGTCTAAACAAAGAGACTAGTACGTAAACTAATTCTTCTGTTTGTTGGCGGTTCAGGACTGCCTACCGAGACGTGTCAAGCTGTGTGCCCGGCCACTCTACACAGACTCTACCGGCAAACCAACGAAGATCTCCGTCATTCAATCTATTCAGCATCCTGGAACTTCCAGGACATTTCAGGTAAATGTTTCCAGCTCATACGGAGCATTCGAATTTTCAGGACATTTAGGCAAACCTTTCCTGATCATACGGAACATTGGAACTTTCTGGACATTGTAGGTAAACCTTTCCTGATCATACGGAACATTGGAACGTTCAGGACATATCAGGTAAACATTTCCTGATCATACAAAACATTGGAACTTTCAGCACATTTCAGGCAAACCTTTCCTGATCATACGGAACATTGGAACTTTCTGGGCATTGTAGGTAAACCTTTCCTGATCATACGAAACATTGGAACTTTCATGACATTTTAGGTAAATCATACGGAACATTGGCATTTTTGGGATATTTCAGGTAAACCTTTCCAGATCATACGAAACATTTGAACTTTTATTACATTACAGATAAACCTTTCCTGGTCATACGGTCACCTTTCCCCCAGGGAAGACGATTTCAAATCGCACTTGAATCTTTATACAAGCTACTTGTGCATCAAAATAGCTTTCTCATTGTTATACAAACCATTCTACTATACATAAAATAGTGACTGAATCACAATATCTCTACTATCAACGTCCTCGGAATTCACAAAGACAGGAGACTCTAGCAAATAGCTGTGTAAAGGAACCTAAACAATTATCAAGATCTATATTTTCTACACAATGAAGTTAAGGATTCAGCACAAGCTTCTCGTTTTGATCACTCTCTCCACCGTAACCAGGCTGTCGGCTGATCAAACATGCTTTCCGACTTGTCAAAGGAAACAGTCGATTGATTGTCTGACGGACAACATGGGGGGCGATAGAAGCTTGAATTACATGGAAATGAATTTTAGATATAAGTCGGAGTGTGTTGTGTGCGAGAATGGTCCCACTCTTGTAGCTATAACTGATAATAACGACTCAACACAGCAATGCTTTACAGGAGTGGGGTGGCTCGGTATCAGAGGTTTTCAATACGGGATATTATCGTCTGAAACGTTAGCTGTTATCGACACAACTTTACTAGGAAGCCTTCTTTTGATTGAAGCGGGGATAACTGAAATGGAAATCGGGACCTTTAAAGGGTTTTACAAGTTACTGAATTTGCATCTGGATCATAACATGTTGACGCATATTTCCAAAACCTGGTTTACTACATTGCACCCATCGGCAAGATACCTTATAACTAAGCTCACGCTTTCTCACAATAACATCTCCAGTTTAGACACCGAATGTTTTCAGCATATGAATTTCCTTCGCTTGCTAGATCTAAGAAGTAACATGTTGAGAGAATTACGCAGCGGGTGGTTTATTGGACTCGACAACTTAGAAACACTACTTCTTAGCGGAAACAAAATCAAGACAATCCCAGCAAACATATTTGAATCACTGAGCAAATTGCAGTTTCTGGACTTGAGTCAGAACGAGTTAGTGTATATGCACAGAGAAACATTTTTGACTCTTAAAAACCTCATTAGAGTCGTACTTGGTGGAAATATGCGAGTTAATTCCAGAGAAGATACTTCACATCAGATACCGTGGAATGTTGTGCTGGAAAATTGTGGCTTAAAGTCAAGCCAGTGGATACGGTTGGAGGCAAAGGGTTTAGTGTTACATATCAATTATAGGATCCATCATGCCAGATTCACTATTGCTTGGTTTAACAGAGAGGGGAGTAAGCTTAACGTCCCAATCTATCTAGACTCGTGCAACCCACTGTCTGAAGTATTAAGGTTGGGCCACATAGAGTCCTATGCTCCTTTTGTCATTATAGCAAAGAATGCTCGAGAGGTTGCAAACAGCTCTTTTTCAAGTCAATGTTTGGAGGCGTGGAAAAATTATGGAGGCATAAGTTTACCATTGAAAGGTTCGTCCAGTTTGAGATTGGCTCGTGTAGAAACAAGAGACAAACATGGCAACTCCAAAGTAGATGGCTTTAGCGTGGTAGCAAAGACCCAAACAATATTCGACTCTCAGAGTGCAGGTATACAGATGGAGCATGATCCTATGTTAAGCGTGACCTGTTTTGGACTGTTCCTCGACCAGAAACATGTTTCGTTGTTTAACGTTTCACAAACAGAGAAAACAGATGATACGAATTATTTTGAGGAGGAGAGTGATACGAATGGTAGATTATCAACGAAAGAGAACGAGACAGTGAACATTACAGAAACACAGAGTAGCACCCTTAGAACAACAACCAAAGTAGCTCTAGTGCAGAACAGTGCTCATTCTAAAGTAGCGAGCACAAAAAGTTCGTGGATCCTATCG
>NC_049987.1:17538780-17563564 GCF_000003815.2 Branchiostoma floridae | reverse complement strand
CTGATAATCCTGTTTACCAGGTCCGTAACGATAATGGTGAAATGTCCGATGGAAATACTGAAGGTGACATGCCAAACGTGTCACCTTTAACAGTAGATATAGTAAGAGGCTTGCAATGGAATTCGATGTATAAATCAGATAGAACGCAAGACACGAGCGAGACAGAATGCGTACACAACAACTGTCAAGCAGACGACAACGTTGGTCAGGCATCCTGTCACCATGTAACCGTGGAGCAAATGCATGTGTCGCCTGAAACGTATTGCGACATATCTGATGACGAAGACAGCGAGGAAGAAATCTTTAACACTCCTTTTGCAAATCACTACTGCCACATAAGAGACGAAGACATTGGAAATGCGTCTGAACAGGACTCACCAACCGAAGACGACATTGACGACTCTTTGAACTTCTATGCCGCGGCGGCAGCTGAAATTAGCTTGCCAGAAACAACCAGAAATATTGGCAATAATATGAGCTATCACAATACAGTCACAACCCTCGACGTACCAACTAGAAATACGGGCGACGATACCTCGAATTACAACGCAGGTGCAACGATTGATCAACTGGAGGCTGTTTACATGGACGCATCAAAACGTAAAGATAGTTCTGTGTATGGAAAATCAGATGACGAAGAAAGAAGGACCGAAGAAGAACTCGATAGACTAGAGGCAGTTTACATGGACGCATCAAAACGCAAAGACAGTTCCGTGTATGGAAAACCAGATGACGACTCAGTAGAAGAAGGAAGGACCGAAGAAGAAATCGACTAAAAATTCTCCAAAGGATAGTCAGGCTAAAACTAATGCAGGTCATAGCAACATGAAAGAATGACTTGGGCAATGAGAAGTTTTCAATTGATTTGTTTTAGGTTTGTTCTGTTATATTTTTCCTGCATCTTTACCCTTTCATCTCTAGTTTGACTGCTTGTATAGAAATACTGTAATATAATAATGATATCAATGTATTGAGTACTGTTAAAATGAAAATTGAAATGCCATTAACATTGATAATGAGATTGTAACATACTGGCACTGTTCGTGTCATATATCGATGACATGTAAGTTTGCAAATAAAAACAAAAAGAAATATATTAGCCGTAGAGTCTAGATCGCTTAGAAGTAAATCTTGTGTAATGTTTTTGAGTGATGGTCAATAAAAGTCAATCAGACATTGTGAAACTTTGGATTAGTAGAATTTTTTAATGAGTCAAACAATGATTTTTTTTGTTTCGCGAGTTTTTTAAAAATATTGTGAGGAAATGCCCGATTTAACGGTCATTGACCGACGTCAGCTACTTAACGGCAAGTAATGTCCACAAACTGGCACGCACATAACATATAGTTATCATGCATGTGTCCCCGTAAAAAAGACACGAAATATCGCTTCGAATGATTTGTCCTTGAAACAACCAATGACGTGCAGCCTGTTCTCAAAGTTTATCAAGTTAAATTACGATGATTTCGACCAGAGGCTACACAAATAAAACTTGTTTACACATATCAAGAGACCCACAAAGAGAGACAGACTGAGGGAGAGAAAAGAGGGAGAGAGAAAAGCACTATTTTCCAAGAAGAGGGGATATGAGAGAATGTACAAATAGGCTATAGCTTTATACAGAACGAAAATGATCACACACTTTTAAACAATCTTATCAAAAAAATGTAAATATTCTAGTCCGAGTTAGATATGTTTCTTAATCTTTCAACTTAATTTCAACACATTTCGTATCATGAATCCGTTATATATAATAAAAATTTTATTACCTTTTTACTCGCCCTTGTAATAAAACGGTTAGGAGTCTTCTCTCTATTCTACAGGGATGTTATGAACGGTGTAGTAGCTTTTGATTCTTCATTACATTGACATTTGAAAGGGTAGACAGTAACATGTACTTGCGATCACATGATGAAAGATTAGGTCTAAAACTTTCTTGATGTCCCTTAACCTATTTTTCGTGTATAAGATGCGTACGTGCGCATGCGTGAGGTGAGTCACGTATCAGGCCAGTTGTAGCCACGTGGATAATGGGTGACCATTCGGATTAAACGATTTATGTCCTACTTTGTTGAACATAATAGTCTGGGTTTTCGTTACTCCTTTTACCGGGCTTTTCATGTTGTGCTGTTTTCTTTACGTCTTCGAGAGTAGGGTTTTCGTATAAATCGAGTGTTTTGCAAGCTAAGTCAGTGTAGTCAGTGACTTTTGACTTTCCCCGTTTGACATTGAAGATTCGTTCAATAATCAGCAAAATAGGCAAAGAGACAACAGAATCAAAAGCAAACCGACTTTTGATTTGCACGAGTTTCCGTAGATCTTTGTGGAAATGTCCCATTTAGCGGTTATTGAACCTACACAACTGGCAACCACATAACATACATTTAATATTAATAAGTCCCAAAAAGAAATCACTCCCAAACATTCGTCCTCGAAACAAGCAATGACATGAGAAATTGAAAGAGAGAATGAGAGAGAAGCAATTTTTTTCAAGAAAAAGGGATCAGATGTGGGAGGTTGAATGATTGTGTAGATTTTCCAAATCAAACTTCTGATTTAAAGGTGCAAATATACAAAAATAATTTGTTACTTCATCCACATATTCTTACTGACAATCAGAAAAGAAAAATGAAAAATAAAAAAGTAAAAGAATCTAAAAGAATGAATCTAATGCAAGTTGTTTCATTTGATATCAGATTCCTGGCAGCATATTTGGTGTTGGATGAAAAATGACTTTCGAGGAGGGGCCCAAACTTTCTTGATGTCCTTGGGCCTATTCTGTTGTATTACAAGCGAACGTGTGAGAGGTGAAGCCAGTCGTAGCCACGTGCGTAATAGGTGACCATTTGGATTAAATGTCCTACTTTGTTGAGGATATTAGTCTGAGTTTCCGTATAAATCGTGTTTCACGACTTAAGTTTGTACTCACTGTTTGTTTTTTTTACTTTTCCCGTTTGACGTCGAAAATTTCGTTCGACAAGTGACAAAATAGTTAAACGAAGCGATGTCAGATTCACTAGTTTGTATACAATGCTGAAGAAATGTGCAAGTAACGTCCACAAAGTGGCACGCGCATAACATACAGATTTTATGTGTGGTCTCCGTAAACACACGCAAAAATCTCTTCTATTGATTCGTTCTTGGAACAACCAATGGCATGCGGCATGTATCTTTATCAAGAGTTAAACTATGATAATTCTGAACTTTACCCTTAAAGAGGTGGGGGAGAAGCAAAATTTTTCAAGTATTTGTTACCATTTGCATTGAACATATTCTTACTGACAATCACCACAAGCTTAATTGAAATCACCTCAAGTTGTGTGTTTTCCTTACGAGAGTGTCAAATGTAATCTAATTCGAGATTTTTGATTTGATATTAGACTCCTATTTCAAGTAATAAGTTGACGCACAAAAAGGTACTAGTAATAGGCACATGTAGTTCTGCTTGAGATTGACATCTCTCAACTTTTTTCTCATACTTGCATGAGAAACTGCTTGGATTTTACGTTGACCCAATTGGAGTCCGTCAGAAGCAAAACGTAGTACACGGGGAGAGGGTAATCAAAACTGACTTCCTAGGAGTGACATTTGGTAGGCAAGGGTATATATGACGTACATACAGTACTAGTAGTACATGCGATTCTACGATCAAGAATTAGGTCACAAACTTTCTTGATGTGATTGAGCCTTCTTTTTTGTGTACAACAGACTTTCTTGATGTTCTTGAGCCTATTTGCTACCTCTAGTTGGGCAGCCCTGGCTGTTTGTAAACAGCTGAACAAATAAATAAATAAATAGATAAATATATATTTGCTGTAGAACATGCGTGTGTGCGTGAGGTGATAGGGTAATGACAAACGACTTCCTTGAAGTGACATTTGGTGGGGTATACTGGAACAAACATGCCACCCACTATCTAGGATTAGGTTACAAACTTTCTTGATGTTTCGGGCCTATTTTTCGTGAACAACATGCGAACGTGTGCGACTTGAGTCACGTACCAAGTCAGTCTTAGCCACGTGGAATATGGTTGACCATCTGGATTTACGGATCTATGTCAATGTGTAATATGTTCATTATATTAGTCTGGGTTTTCGTATAAATCTAGTGTTTCGCACCCTGAGTAGGTAGTCACTGACTTTCTAGCTGCCCTGTTTGACACTGAAGATTCTGTTCTACAAGAGGGGGTTTTCACCACCTACTTTGGCGTTCCAAACAGAAGCTGCATCTTTGAAGATTCCATAAGAGGCAAAATAGATCACCGAAGAGACATTCATCTGTTTGTCGTCAATTGCCAACTTCTTCATTAGACGTGCTCAGCAGTTGGTTGGCCTCCACGCAAACCCTGTCTCCAAACAAGACAAGATCTCACCTTGTCATTCAGATCTTCGTGACATCCAAGAAATTTCAGGTAAAACCCTTGGCTACTTGTCGGGCGTGTTTAAATTTCAATACAAATTTGTAAAAATACAAATTACGTGCTTTGTTGACACAAAACTATACCAATTTTTATTTTACTGTTTTACATCTGGACCTCTGGACTCTAAAGAACCATCAATAACTTATAAATTACAAATACAAGGGAAGGCAACTCTCCTGACAATGAGATTTATCGAATACTTCGTTGTGATAGTTGGTGCCATGGCAACGGTTTCTAGGCTCTCGGTAGATCAAACCTGCTTTCCGACATGCCAACGAATGGCGTTTTCTAGTTGCCTGCAAAAAGATGAGCTGAATGTCAAATACGTAACACGAAACATGTATCCACGAACTAATATGGAGTGCATCGGATGCAACAATAACTACAAACGAAATGAAACGGCAAATAGGCCGACAGTGAAGTGTTTTACAGGTATAGAGTGGCTCGCTATTACCGGTTTGCAATACGGAACCCTTTCGTCGCAAAAACTAGCTGTAATCGACTCTTCTTCATTGTTCAACCTCTTCCTGATTGATGCGGGGATAACGAAAATAGATAAGGGAGCATTCAAAGATTTTGACGTCCTAACACATTTGCATTTAGATTACAACATGTTGACGAGCATTACTGGCAACTGGACCAGTGTCGATCGTTCAGCGACCAGATATCATCTCACCAAGCTGACGGTTTCTTATAATAACATCTCCACTTTAGACCCCGGGTGTTTTGAAAGTATGAACTACCTTACTTTGTTAGACCTAAGGAGTAATGCATTAAAAACCGTACGTAGAGATTGGCTCATCGGACTGGAAAATCTAGAAACACTACTTCTCAGCGAAAACAAAATCAGAACACTTCCATCTGACGTCTTTAAATCAATGAGGAAACTGCAGTTTCTGGATTTGAGTCATAACGACTTACTGTGTCTACGTGGAGAAGTGTTCTTGACTCTACCAAACCTCATCAGAGCCGAACTTGCCGAAAATAAGCTGGTTAGCCCCAAAGGAGGCACTTTCCATGATATGGCATGGCACGTCGTGTTGGAAAACTGTAGTGACCATCGAGGCAAAAAGACAAAACAGTGGATACGATTCGAGTCCATTGGCTTAGTATTGCACATCAATTATGAGTCCAACGATAGCAGCTTTTCCATTGATTGGTTCAGTACGTTGGGAAGTAAATACAAGATCCCAATCAATATGGACTCGTGCAATCCACTCAGTGAAGAATTGCGGTCAGGTCATATCTTGTCTTATGCTCCGTTTGTCATCATTGCACTGAATAGTACAAGTAAAGACAATCTTAACAGCTCTTTATCTAATCAGTGTTTGGATGCTTGGGAAGGGTCTGGTGGAATACGCTTGGCTTTAAAGGGTTCATCCAGTTTAAGAATGTCTGGCATAAAAGGATTTGAAAATTCAGTTGGTACCATAGCGGAGGGTTTCGGCGTTGTGGCAACCACCCTAGACAAGCCTACAGTCAACCCTCAGAGTACAGTGGTGAGCAAAGATCCTTCTCTAAATATCTCTTGTTTTGCTGTATTTCCCGATGGCAAACTGTTTTCCTCCGTTAACTTGGCCACAATAGACAAAAAGAAGTATTTTTCGGAAGCTAAAAGTGATAGCTGTTTGACGGATGGGGAAGAGACTGAAACAATAGACACAACTTCAGAACCATTGAACCGAGAACATAACCTTCTTAGTAATAAAAACACAACAATACAAAATGACGCACATGAAAAGACAGTCACTGTACCTCAATCTTCCCTTGCACACAACAATTCAATTTATAACGAAGTTAGCACCAAGTGTTTTTGGATTCCTGTTACAGTATCATCGGTTATAGCTTGTACACTTATGTTAACAATTTTCATTGCATATCTCTGGTACCGAAAAAAAATTGGCAATCAAAACCAAAACCATGATATCACTGACGATGCAACTAAGGCATCATGTATGACCTATTCTACAAATAACCCCATATGCCAAGGAAGTGGCGACAACGGTGAAGTTTCTGAACAAAGCAGAGAAGATGGTAGCCGAAACTTTGCAGTGTCAAAAGAAGATATAATCAATATGTTACAAATAAACCCCATGTATCAAGGAGATAGTGCGCACGGAACACCACAGACAGAGAACGTACATGAAGACTGTAGAACAGACGACAACGAGTATGATCAGATAAATGAAGAGAAAGTGTACGATCCACAGGGACACGGCTATTGCGAAATCCCAGACGATTATGGTACTTACGAAAACGACGACGTGTTTGAGCCTTCTTTTGCGAATGAATATCAAGAAATAAGAGACGAAGACATTGAGAAAACATCCGAACAGTCCTCACAAAACGAGAACACTGACTCTCACGAGGACGAAGAATCTCTGACTTTCTATGCTGCAGCTTCAGCTGATGTTCGCTTGTCCACAACTGAAGATATCAGCACTAATTTCCAACTGTATAAGCCAGGCACAAATGCCGAATCTTTACACTGTACATTGGACAATCAGCTTGCCATGAATACTGTTTATCAAGTGGAAGAAATTTACGATATAACTGATGACTGTACAGATATATGTAATCGTACTGACAGTTGTTTGTATGGAGAACCAGATAATCGTATTACAAGTGATACAAACGAGCAATACTAGTACTCATTAGAAGACGTCATTGGTACAAGCGAAGGTGTAACTATACCAGAAAAGTACTGGAATTGTAATGGAAAGATGGAAGGTTGTTTGTCTCTTACACATACGTGTGCTTCTGTAAGTGTCATGGTGACGTGATAATATGTATTGTTGCAAGTGTATTGAAGTTTAACATAACTTCTTAAGGTTAGAAAGTCACGCAAAAGTAATATTTTTCTCTATTGTTTCCTCGCCAAACCCTTTTAAGACTTGTTAGTTGCCCTTATTAGAGCCAAGGACATTATATCCCATATGATTTTCTGTTAGACCATAATCATATCTGCTACTGCTTGCCGCAAGGTGGCGCTATGGCAAGAAGGCGGTCCCAAACATGACTGTGTTTGTATCCAGGGTCTGGGCTCCTCACTGGTTTTATTAACTAATCTAGAATAAAGAATAAAGAATTATGAATAAATACATCTGAGGTATTGTTTCTTATCTTCAATGCTTTTATAGATCAAGTTTTACTAGTAAGCTACAAAAAGTTTTTGCGGTAAATATTAGGAGCAAGAATGGTTGTAAACAGCACTCAGGAAAAACACATAATAATTTATGCATTATTTTAGCATAAACCATATTGTTAATCAACGGTAAAGATAAATCATAGTAATAATTTGAGAGTCGACGGATGTGACACGAACAGAAGGTGGCATGCTAAAAGCAATGAAGGCTGAAAATGTTTTTATCCATTAAGAAAACATATTGATTTCAAAATTCAGAATATATATTCTTTTTTTTAAAGGTCAGGCTATTTCAATAATATATATATATATATATGACTTTATACACATTGTGTGTAGTGGCATAGAAGGCGACCTATTTGGCGTCCATTTAGCCTTCACAAACAACGTGATCATAGTTTTCCTGTACAGTAATTGGAACGTCCATGTTGTAAATATACATGATAAGAGAACTGTTCAATAAAGATATCGCATGACCCACTTTTATCTTATGTAGAAGGCAGAAATTTCATTTGTATCAAAACATATGTCTGCAGGATTCTTTTGTTTTAATTCTGGAGTTCATACAATCTTTCTGTACATCCCCTAGGGTGGACCTATTATTTAGGTATTTGTATCGATCAGTAAAATTCGATCAGAAAGTCAGACGGGTCTACTTTATGATCATGCAAAGAAAACGCGGGGGAGGAGGGATTCAGCTCATGCTATTCCAAGACAACGTCACCTTTGACCCTTTGTTTCTCCTGTATCCATCCGCAGGACCCAACAACTCAGATGTGTCTCTACGCCAACTAAACTGGTAAACTGAACAGTGACCAAAATGGGAATGCTTTGGTCCTGCCTATTTCTTCTTACCCCAAGGTCCCTAGATTGGGCCAAACATTTCAAGGAAAAGAAAGATAATTCTGAACCTTTTACTGCGCAACACAACTCTGAAGTCTCCCCCTTTATTGAACTGCCCTCTTGTATTTTCATCCTTGTAAGAAGTAAAACTTCCTGCAGGACGTCTGGTCCTTGGAACAGCCAATCACACACGATCTAACTCATCAAGCATCTGAGGATATTGTTTGCATTAACGTTATGAATAATTTTAGCAAACACGTCCACGTAGCCCAACGTGCTACGAGAACGGCAACACAGACAGTTACATTATGTAAATTGAATGTATTTATTGAAAATATAGCGGGACCTATCTAACGTTTTTTAAATGTTAGACAGGTTCCGCTATATTTTCTTTAATATATAAAAGTTTGTAATAACCAAAGTTAACCCTTAATGAACCTGGTCATGCCTACTTATTCCTGCCTTTACATACGAAGAAAAATTGCTTGAGTTAAGTCCTTTACTTTTACAAGAATGTAACAGGGAATAGAACATGTTGACAACAGAGTTTGCTGTGGCGCAATATTTTTTCTAATTGTCAAGGGGCGTTCATATGATAAATTGTCACAGGGAGGGTTTTAGAATAATATTATAATTTGGATATATTAGGTTTGAATTATTCGTAAAAATATCTGAGTCACGACAATGGTCATGATAATATCTTTTTTTTCTTGCAAAAAAATAGTATGGACATCTCTTTATTCATACTACGTTTCAAACATCTATTTAATTCTTTCATTTTTAAAAATGTAATATTCTCGGGAATATTTGCAAATATTTGTTTTTCAAATGGTTGGTTTTGGTTATAAAGAGCTGGGGCGGGCAGACGGAGGTACCCAAATAGTATTATCAAAGAGAGCATATAGAGATTATGATAATTTTGTATAAACTCCTTGGTATTAACAAAGCAATGCAGTTCCTTTCTTTGACAGCGCTGTGTTTGACAGTCCATGTATCTTACTTTGAAATCGTGTCATAAAGGCAGGAAAAATTCATAAGGTTATATTTCCGAATGAAGCACAAAATTTAGACCTCCTCCAAAATTTTTAGGGGGGGGGGCTCCAGACATGAAGACTTCCAGCCAAATCAACCCGAACGACAGATGTACATGGTTATTCATATCATATTGCTAAATAATTAACAAAGTAAGGAAGGTCTTTCCAAATTGGTTTTCAAACAAAATTGCTTCTGGAATTGTACCGCAAAGTGTATGCAGATAGTTATGGTGAGTTTTCTTCCCAATTTTCTTTTCTGTCGCACCAATAATGTTATTGATATCACTCCATAGTTAATAGTTTTTTTTTTCGCTTAATTCGCTACGTTTTTTTATCGGTTAATAGCTTTTTTCCCTTTTTAAAGCCATGTTTGCTTTCTTGGCTGTATTAGCCAGTATTTTGTTGGGGCAAGGGTTCTTTTGTACATTATTTGCAAGCTCAGAAGACGCGATCTGTATACTGAGTGGGTCGGTCCGGAGGCCAGCCTATACCAGGCTCCACAGGTCGCTGCAAAAATTGGCCAATGATGGACAAGAGTTAATCTCCAAGCAGATCCTACGATGGCATAAGATAGTACAAAACTGGCCAAGCAGTATAATCAGCCAAGAGGTGTCCATTTGCCTTGCACCCTAGCCAAACACACTCCTAGGCTAGGCCGGCTTCACTCCTCTGGCAGCTTTTGATACTATTTCATGATACCGTAGGATTTGCTTGGAGATTAGACAGGAATTATTAGAGGATTTAACTGTCTAAGGAATACAGTTAGGTTGGAAACTGTACACTCCGGCTATCTCACTCATCTTGCATGTTCTCCGTCTACTTGGACAATTTCTGCTATTTTTCCAGCGACCCGTTGATCCTGGTAGAGGTTATTCAATGGCATGCACCCCCGTAAATTTACCATCCGAAATGGCATTTATTTCCTGCACTTTTGAGAAGACTTCGAAGTAAGAAACAGTGCTGTTTGAAATTACATTACGATCATGGCCACAAAGATTCAATGTCTTCATATTTTCTACCTAGCTTGCATGTACGGATTACTAAAAAAAAGAAACAAAGCGAAGCCTATAATATACACGCTTACGAGTGATGTTTATTCGACAACAACAACAACATCAACTTAATACATAAATACACATACAGATGATTCTAAACATGGATTGATATTCAAACCCCCACATACATACATGCAAATAATGCAGATAACCATATACGTACGGGTTATATCGCACCGCATAAGCATATAACGTTACACAGATACGATACATTGCGTGGACTCGGTTTCTATGGGTTCAATGGTTATCATGATAATTCAACTACAGTATATACAATAATGGTCATAACAGTCATTTTACAGTTAACAGTTAAGTGTAGCACTCGCACTTGACAAACAATTACAAAGAAAAGTACAATAAGAACACTACCATAACAAGGCATCGAAGGAAATCCATCGTTTAGGTTACCATTCTTCATTCAACTTCCTCTGTGGTGACATCTTCGTCGTTACCAATACTTTCTGAGTCCATTGCCCCCTCTTCTTCGTTTGTACCATGTGTAATGAACGAGGTAGTCTGTATTCCATACAAAAACATGCTTCTACGGTCTAATACATCTGTGGTAGTAGTAGTCGCTTCACAGGGAATCTCTACTTGATCGACAACCTGATTATCTATAGTACAGCTCAAAGCTTCTGACCGCGTGTCTATGTTGTACAGTGAAGCGTTAGCGCCAACGTTTCTGGTCGAGGGCAGGTGAACATCAGCTGCCGCTGCAGCATAGAAAGTCAGAGAGTCTTCGTTGTCGCCATGAGAGTCCGAGTTCTCCGTTGGAGAGGCCCTTCCAGATGTGCTACAGACATTTTCGTGTCTCTCATCGTGATGTTGTCTTGCAAACGGAGGATGGAACACGTCATCATCCGAGATTTCACAATAGTCGTGTTGCTGTGGATCATCATTCACTTCTTCCCCGTCTGTCTGATTATAAGTGTTTGTTACTGACCTTCGAGTCAAAGAATCGGGGCCATCATTGTCGTCTGTTCGACAGTTTATATCGTGACTGTCCTC
Organism: Branchiostoma floridae; assembly: GCF_000003815.2. Taxonomy (NCBI): domain Eukaryota; kingdom Metazoa; phylum Chordata; class Leptocardii; order Amphioxiformes; family Branchiostomatidae; genus Branchiostoma; species Branchiostoma floridae. Next base: position 17,552,059 of record NC_049987.1, on the reverse strand, counting down.
TGCCGGGAGCGTTCTTTGTGCATTGCCTTGGTACAAAGGGCTCCTCTGTAAGAGACGTAAGATATCATCCCTTGAAATAGTAGCGAGTTGTGTTCTGACGCTGTCTTCTTGACCGCAGCCGTCACTGTTTGTATTGACCGTGACTCTTGCGGAATTTGTCATTCCGTATGACTCCAGTCTTGTGACATTTGATCCGCTGATGTTGTCATTATTGCCATTGCTCCTATCCTCATCACTGCGTCTCTTTACACAGTAACAGATAGCACAAACGCAACAACCTAATAGTATGAGAAAAGGTGCAATCCCTAAACTCACTACAAGAGCGATCAAGATAACGCCATCGGTTGTCCCTTGCGTATCATTAGGATATGCCGCAGTGTTTGCTCTTCCTGTATGGTTGTACGTTTTGTCAATATTAGCTACAGATGTATTTACAACCATTGTCGTCGAATAGATATTGTTTGCACGAACCTCCCCCGAATAGCATGATGCGCTTTTTCTCCCTTGCTCCATCGTGGACACGTTAAAGAACGAAGTATCTTTCATGTCACCAGTGATAATAAAACAGGCAATACTCGAATGCTTCCACTTTTGAGAGCTAAATGTTTCTCTGACTACCATGCTAAAACCATCTCTTCTGGAGTTGCCTTGTTTGTCAACTGTCTCAAGAAAAGAAAATCGTAAACTGGATGGACCTTTCAATGCCAGACCTATACCTTCAACCTCTGTCCAGACATCTGAACATTGCCTTGATGAAGTTTGGTTTCCATCTGACTGTTTATCTTTTGCTACAATGACGAAAGGAGCAGAATACGCGATGTGACCTGACCTCAATTCTGTACGGAGTGCCATACAAGAATCCAGATTATTTGGAACGTTATGCTTACTTCCTGACTTGCTAAACCAATCAATAGTGAAGCTGTTAACATTGATATCATAGTTAATATGTAGAACTAAGCCGAAGGCCTCGAATCGTATCCACTGCTTTGTCTTTCTGTCACAATTATCAAGTACAGCATTCCATGACTTATCTTGTAAATTATCTATTGTGGAATCGCCAAGTTTGGCTTCGATAAGGTTCGTCATCGTCAAGAATACCTCTCCACTTACACACACTAAGTCGTTTTGACTTAAGTCCAGAAACTGTAGCTGGCTCATTGATTCAAACACGTCAGATGGAACTATTTGGATTTTGTTTCCGCTGAGAAGTAGTGTTTTAAGCCAATCCAGTCCGAAAAGCCAGTCTGCACACACTGTTGTTAATACATTACTCCTAAGATCTAACAGGCTAAGGTGATTTTCATCGAAATCAAAACATTTGGCTTCTAAACTGGAGATGTTATTATGAGAAATCGAAAGCTTGTCAAATAAGCCACTACGTGAACCATTGTACCAGTTTGTGGGGATGTGCGTCAACATATTATAGTCTAAATGTAAATTTCTTAACTTTTGAAAATCTTTGAACGTGGCTTTGCTCATTTCAGTTATCCCTGCATCAATCAGAAAGAGGCTTTTGACTGAAGTTGGGTCGAATACAGCTAGTTTTCGTGACGACAGAATCCCGTATTGAAAACCTCTTATAGCGAGAAATTCAACACCTGCAAAACACCTTTTTAATGGAATATTTGCAATTTTAGCAAAATGTGTGTAGTTCACATTTAAACATGAAACGCACTCTGACTCTCTTGCAAAATAAGTACCAGCATAACGTTTGTAGTAATCATCTATTTCGCGGGTGGGCAGGCAACTGGTCAAGATTTTCTTTTGGCAAGTCGGAAAGCAGTTTTGATCTGAAGTTTCGGATGCTGTCAACAATGCCATAAAGAAGAGGACCACAAACTTGTACCTAGATATTCCTTGCATCTTGAAGACAAATCTTGTTTTGACCGAAAACGTGTCAATGCTCTTCATTCACTCAAAACGCCTGCTTGTACATGTTACCCGGTGTATAGATTTTACGATGTTAGTATACTTTTTCAGAGACAGTGCTTTTAATAGAGTAACTTGTTTTGGGAAATGTGCCTTTCTTTTTAAGCCTTAAGGTCTGTCCTATTAGATTCGTAAAAATGACAAAACTCTTCTTTCACCTGATGCGAAAACGATGTAGATTCCCGGCCAGTGGGCTGGGAGACGTCGTTGTTTGAGAGATGTCGTTGTTTGAGAGATGTCGTAATTTGACAGATGTCGTTATTTGACAGATGTCGTTGTTAGACATATGTCGCTGTTAGACATATGTCGCTGTTAGACAGATGTCACTGTTTGACAGATGCCGTTGTTTGACAGATGTCGTTGTTTGAGAGATGTCGCTGTTTGAGAGATGTCGTTATTTGACAGATGCCGTTGTTTGACGTTGGCTGACTACGTTGTGCGGAGAGTCAGTGCTGTTTTTGATCCCCTTTCCCGGAACAACAGAAGAAAAACGAAACAAAAACTTGAAAAATCTGACGTCTTAAAATGGCTCTGATTTACAATTTTTGCTGCTGTTTTTTATATGGTGAAAAAGTAAAAGATGATGTCTAACACACGGGAATATGACCTGCTCATGAGTGCTCACAGGAAACAAAACTACCCACACGTCTTCAAACCACGTAACTTATAGGAGGACTCAGACCAATTTGTTTGTCGTCATCATAGTTCGTTTGTTTGTATGAATTTGGAACAAGGCCCAATGAAAATAACGTTGTGTTTTCGGATGCGGTCCTGAAACAAATAGATTCAATAGGTATGGCTTATCTTGCCTTTTTAGATCTTGGCCGAAGTGATCCGACAAATACAGATTAGCAGTTTATACCTGAAATCCATGCATCAGGCACTGGTATTTGGAAGATCTAAAATCGTAATTATACAGATATACATTGTACGTGTAGAAGTATATTGATAAAAAGAACAAAGAAGTGCAACGTTGACTACGCGTTCATTCTTACATCAATTGTTAATTTAACCGTAAACAGAGTTTTAAATTCTGTTTTGAATTTCGTTACCAAGCTGTCTGAAATCTTATGCATTTTGCTACCGGCTGACCAAAAAAGCTATAGGTTCCACAGATGTTTTTTGCTTGGGTCTGTCTTGTAACCCGATACGCATTTTTCTAGGCAATTTTGAAAATTATGAATAGTGTCGCCTGATGTATAAATTCATAGTCCATGCCTATTTATGCAACATGAATGAATCACGTGTAGTGCCATTTATTATAAATTTGTAACGATTCTAATTTTACATCATCTATTCAACATATTAGTCTGGAGGTTTTCAAAACCTAGTTGGTAGAGTCCATTCCAAGTCACAAACATGGTTGCCATTGCCAGTTATCAATATATTTTTTCATATTTTTTTGATTATTTGTAACTATATGTATAAGAGATTTCGGCAATTTGAGAAGACTGGTAGATTTTGATATGGACAATCTATCTCACGACATTTTAGTACAGTAAAGGATCTTCTTTTCTGCCCTCTGCAGAAAACTCCAATTTATATAATTATATATAATGTATGTACAAACTTTCTTAATAGATTTATTTATTTATTAATCCTACCAGTCTTAAGGGACTTAGTTAATTATCATATCCTCAGTTTATGTCTTTGAATTTTCATTTGTAAACTTTGCTTCAGCGCTTATTTAACATCTTGTTTTCTTTTCTTGTATCTATTTACCCATGTGCCTGTATTAGTTTTCGGTGGCGGCATTGATATAAGTTACGACTCGAGTATGTCACCACTATGTGTTGTAAATATATGTTGCAACAAAATTGTAAATGAGTCAGTGCGCTTAGAAGAAAGCATTTCACACATCTTTAGAAAGTTTTGGTGTTTGGAGTGTCATTTTGGTGTTTGGGTGTCATGCATCAATGACTCACCACAAAGGACCAACCAGTGCCCAGGAGTAAAATCTAAGAGCATAATAAGGCAGAAAAATGGCTTAATTTTTATGGATGTAATAATCCAAATCAACCATTTGAAACATGTCACAAATATTTGCAAATATGATCAAATACAATTTATTTATTTGCAAATCCATGCCGTTGGCTATTTGCCAGGTTACAGCCAGTAAGAAAGTAACAAGTGTCTGTTCTATACAGCTATATATATGACATTAAAAAGTAACAATCATCTATTCTATACAGCTATATATATGACATTAAAAAGTAACAATTATCTATTCTATACAGCTATCTATATGCATGATTCTACATTATTTACTGGGAGGTTTGACTTCTTCTTTGGAGGCAGTGTCTGATGAAAAGTCCCACGTTTTTAATGATTAGTGAGTTCTGTGGTTTTAGCAGGAATGTAGTTTTTTGGAGGTCTACTAGCCGGTGAAAAGTTGGAAATATTTGTTGTAATTGTGTCAACAGGGATGTTTCTTTCATCCTCATAATGGGGGCAGTTACATATAAAGTGTATTTCATATTTCCGAGAAGGTTATATTTCTAAAAGTAAAATAATCAAATAGATGTTTGAAACTTATTATGAATGAAAAGATTTTCGTCAGTCACTTTCAAAATGTTTTCAAGGTATTTAAATGGATTTAAATAGGTTCAAAAATGTTCATACTACTAGTATTTAGTATTTTTTGCAAAATATAATTATCGTGATATTTTCTAGAATAATTCAAACTTAATCTATTAAAAATATTATTCCAAAACCCTAGCCTCTCTGTGACAATTTATTAGAATGGACGCCCCTTGACATGGTCAAATATTTCGTCACAACAAACTCTGCAAACTACATTCTTGTAAAACTAAAGGATGCTGAAACCTTTTTCCTCCCCTTTAGAATATTCCATCCATCCACCCATCCACATATGTAATGCAGGAACAAGTGGGTATGACCAGGACCATTTAGGGTTTGAAAATTTCAGGTGTTAGACAGGTCCCGCTACCTTTTGAATAAATACATGTAATGTATACGGTATTTCTAATTGTCTATGTTGCTACCCGTTTGGCTACGTGCACGTTTTTGCCAAAATTATACATAATGCAAACAATATCCTCAGATGTGGAGATTGGTTGTTCCAGGGACCAGACTTCCTACAGGACAATTTAAATTCTTACAGGGGTGAAAATTCAAGAAGTCAGTTCAATAAAAGAGAAGACGTCAGAAGACGTTGCACAGTAGAGGGTTCAAAATGAGTTAAAAGACACTTGAAATCCTTCAAAGATCTTCAAGTTTTCCTTGAAATATTTGGCCCAATTTGGGGAACTTTGGGTAAGAAGAAATAGGCAGGACCAAAGCCTTCCCATTTGGGTCACTGTTTAGTTCACCAGTTTAGTTGGCGTAGAGACACATCTGAGTTGTTGGGTCCTGCGGATGGATACAGGAGCAGACTGGGGTCAAGGGGGAGATTCGGTAATAAATCTAAGCTAAGTATTAAAAAGGATGTTTTCCCCGCAGACACGTTTTTTGATACAGATGAAATTGCAACTTTCTACATCAACTAGAAATGGGTTATGCGATATGTTTATTGAACAGTTCTCGTATCATGCATATTTACTACATGGAAGTTCCAATAACTATGATCACGTTGCAGAGATGGTTAAAAAATGACCGCTAAATAGGCCAATTTCTATGCCAGTACACACAATGTGTATAAAGTCGTGTTTATTGAAATAGTCTGACCTGTTGAAGAAAAAATAAATATTCTGAATTTTAGAATCAATATGATGTTTGCATAACGAATAAATACGCTTTTAATCTGTATCACTTTAAGTATGCTACCTTCTGATTATGTCATAACCATTGTCTCTCAAATCATTACTATGACTTATCGTTTCCGTTGATTAAAAAAATATGGTTTATGCTACAGGTTTATCAATTATTCTTGTTCTTAAGATTTGTCGTTTACAAGTAAAACTACATCTATAAAAGAAAATGATTAACAACAATGATAAAAGACGGTACATCAAAGACATTTATTCACCATTATTTATTTCTAAGACTTACGAAAATGATTTTTTTAAACTTCTAACACAATTCATCGATGTCCATTGCATTTCGATACTAAGAAAACTGAGGAAACAATAGAGGTTGTGCTGTAGAAAATCTTACTTTTGCGTGAATTTCTAACCTTAAGAAGTTATGTTAAACTTCAGTACATTGCAACAATACATATTATCAAGTCTCTATGGCACTTACTGAAGCACACGTACGTGTAAGAGACAAACAACCATTACAATTCCAGTACTTTTCTAGTCTAGTTGCACCTTCGCTTGTACCAATGTATCCTTCTCATGAGTACTAGTATTGCTCGTTTGTATCACATGTAATAATATCCTCTGATTTTCCATAAACAAGACTATCAGTACAATTTGATATATCTGTACAGTCATCAGGTTTACCGTAAACTGTTTCCATTTGATCAACAGTATTCACGGCAAGCTGATTGTCCATTGTACAGTTTACAGTTTCGGCCCTTTTGTCTAGCTTATATAGTGGGGCATTGGTGCTGATATTTTGAGTTGTGGACAAGCGAACATCAGCTGAAGCTGCAGCATAGAAAGTCAGAGATTCTTCGTCCTCGTGAGAGTCAGTGTTCTCGTTTTGTGAGGACTGTTCGGATGTTTTCTCAATGTCTTCGTCTCTTATTTCTTGATATTCATTCGCATCAGAAGGCTCAAACACGTTGTCGTTTTCGTAGGTACCATCATCGTCTGAGATATCGCAGTAGGCATGTCCCTGTGGCTCGTACACTTTATCCTCATTTATCTGATCATACTCGTTGTCGTCTGTTCTACAGTCTTCATGTATGTTCTCTGTCTGTGGTGTTTCGTGCGCACTGTTTCTTTGATATATATACATAACGTTCCTTTGTAACAGATTGATTATTGACGTTGCAAAGTTTCGGCTACCATCTTCTCTGTTTTGTTCAGAAATTTCACCTGTGTCGCCATTGCTTTGGCATACGGGGTTGTCTATAGAATATGTTGTCATATCTGATGCCTGAGTTGCATCGTTGGAGTCAGTGATATCATGGTTTTGGTTTTGATGGCTAATCTTTCTTCGGTACCAAAGAAATGCAATAAAAACTGTTAACGCCGTAACCAATACTGCGGTAATGGGAATCCAAAAACTTTCGTTGATAACTTCATGATCAATTGAGTTGTTGTGTGCAAGGGACATTTGAGGTGTATTAGCTGTCGTTCCATGTGTGTTATTTTCTTTTCTTGTGAAGTCAAGAAGATTATGTTCTCGGTTCCATGGTTCCGAAGTTGTGTCTATTGTTTCAGTTTCTTTCCAATCCGTCAAACAGCTATCATTCTCGCTTTCCGAAAAATACTTCTTTCTATCTATTATGGGGAAGTTAACGGACGAAAACAGTTTGCCATTGGGAAATACAGCAAAACAAGAGATATTTAGAGAAGTATCTTTGCTGCCCATTGTACTCTGTGGGTCGACTGTAGGCTTGTCTAGGGTGGTTGCCACAACGCCGAAACCCTCCGCTATGGTACCAACTGAATTTTCAAATCCTTTTATTCCAGACACTCTTAAAATGGATGAACCCTTTAAAGCCAAGCGTATTCCATCAGACCCTTCCCAAGCATCCAAACACTGATTAGATAAAGAGCTGTTAAGATTGTCTTTACTTGTACTATTCAGTGCAATGATGACAAAAGGAGCATAAGACAAGATATGACCTGACCTCAACTCCTTGCTAAGTGGATTGCACGAGTCCATATTGATTGGGATCTTGTATTTACTTCCCAACGTACTGAACCAATCAATGGAAAAGCTGCTATCGTTGGACTCATAATTGATGTGCAATACTAAGCCAATGGACTCGAATCGTATCCACTGTTTTGTCCTTTCGCCTGGACAGTCACAGTTTTCCAACACGACGTGCCATGCCATATCATGGAAAGTGCCTCCTTTGGGGCTAACCAGCTTATTTTCGGCAAGTTCGGCTCTGATAAGGTTTGGTAGAGTCAAGAACACTTCTCCGCGTAGACACAGTAAGTCGTTATGACTCAAATCCAGAAACTGCAGTTTCCTCATTGATTCAAACACATCGGATGGAAGTGTTCTGATTTTGTTTTCGCTGAGATGTAGTGTTTCTAGATTTTCCAGTCCGATGAGCCAATCTCTACGTACGGCTTTTAATGCATTACTCCTTAGGTCTAACAAAGTAAGGTAGTTCATACTTTCAAAACACCCGGGGTCTAAAGTGGAAATGTTATTGTGAGAAATCGTAAGCTTGGTGAGATAATATCCGGGCGCTGAACGATTGACACTGGTCCAGTTGCCAGTAATGCTCGTCAACATGTTGTAATCTAAATGCAAATGTATCAGGACGTCAAAATCTTTGAATGCTCCCTTTTCTATTTCCGTTATCCCCGCATCAATCAGGAAAAGAACGAATAGTGAAGAAGAGTCGATTACAGCTAGTTTTTGCGACGAAAGGGTTCCGTATTGCAAACCGGTAATAGCGAGCCACTCTATACCTGTAAAACACTTCTCTGTCGGCTTGTTTGCCGTTTTATCTCTTTGTTTGTAGCTATTGTTGCATGAGATGCACTCCTTGTGAGCTCGTGGATACATGTTTCGTGTTAAGAGGTCGTCACTCAGTTGGCCTTTGTGCAGGCAACTAGTAAACGCCATTCTTTTGCATGTCGGAAAGCACGTTTGATCTGCCGAGAGCCTAGAAACCGTTGCCATGGCAACAACAACCACAACGACGTATTCGATAAATCTCATTCTCACGAAAGTTTTTCTTCGTCCCGTTCTATTTATAATTTAGAAGCTAGTGATGTTTTTAGTGTCCAATGTTTCAGATTTTCTAATGTAAAACAGTAAGATAAAAATGGATATAGCTGTTTGTCAGCAAATCACTTAATTTGTATTTCAGAAGAGACGCTGGCTCGTTTCAAAATTCAAACACGCCCGACAAGTAGTCAAGTCTTTTACCTGAGATTTGCTGGATGTCCCGAAGAACCAAATGACAAGATGAGACCTTGACTTGTTTGGAGACAGGGTCCGCGTGGAGTTGCCCAACCAATAGTTGAGCACGTCGGATGAAGCAGTTGACAAATAGATGAATCTGTTTCTGCTGTCTCTTCGTTAAACTATTTTGCAAATTATGGAATCTTGAAAGATGCAGCTTCTTGTTGGATGTCAAAATAAGTTTTGGGAAGTATTCTCGAAGAACAGAATCTTTAATGTCAAGCAGGAAAGCTTAAAATGCAGTGACTACCAAATTATGTCGCGAAGAACTAGATTTATACGAAAATCCAGACTAATCCAAAAATCCGAAATGTCAATCATATTCCACGTGGCTAAGCCTGGCTCGACACGTGACTCACATCACGCACGCACGTGTGCTGTACATTAAAAATAGGCTCAAGGACATCAAAAACGTTTCCGACCTCATCCTTAATCGTATGATCGCATGTATGTTCCTGTATACGTACGTAATATACTGTACCAAATGTCACCCCTAGGAAGTTGTTTTTTCTTTTTTCCCCTACCCCCCTTTCAACTAGTTGCTACTTGGCTGGCTAGCGCAAAACTCAATTTATACGAGAAACCAAAATAAAATCTTCAACAAAGTAGTACATGAATCTTTTAATACAAATTTTCACCCAGTACCCACGTGGCTAAGACTGGCTTCATACGTGACTCACGCCACAAACGCACGTGTGTTGTACACGGAAAATAGGCTTAAGGACATCGAGAAAGTCTCTGACCTAAAACTAGGTCGCGGGATCACATATATGTTACTGTATACGCACGTATATATACCGTACCAAATGTCACTCCTAGGAAGTTTTTATTTTTTATTTACCTCCCCCCCCCCCGTACAACTAGTTACTTCTTGGCTGGCTAGCCAAACACTCGATTGCAACGAAAACCCAGACTAATTTTACTCAACAAACTAGAGCACAGATATTGTAATCCAGATGGTCACCCATTACCCACGTGGCTACTTACAACTGGCTTGATACGTGACTCGCGTCACACACGCATGTGTGTTGTACACGGAAAATAGGCTCAAGGACATCGAGAAAGTTTCTGACCTAAGCCTAGATCGTGGAATCACATGTATGTTCCTGTTATTATACACACGTGTACCGTAGAAATAGCATGCAGGCTGGAGTCCAGCCATGTTAGCTTCGTTCCACTCCCGAAGGTGGCTACTCGCCAGCCTTGTTATCTCCATGATAAATGGAGATATAGTTTTGGGTGTGTCTGTGTGTGTGTCTGTCTGTCTGTCTGTCTGTCTGTCCGTCTGTGTGTCCGGATCTTTGTAGTGAGCATAACTCAAGAACCCCTTTATGGATTACGATGATATTTGGTTTGTGGGTAGGTGTTGGGAAGACAAGGGTCAAGGTCAATTTTGGGCCCCCTGGTATGTGACCTTGGTACTGCTGCAGTAATTCACCTTTTTGATATTTTGAACTGGATGTGCTATGGTCTTGATTTTTGGATGGCAGATAGCTAGTAGCAGATAGCTTGTGACATAAGAGATATGTGGTGTATATTCGGTCCCCCTAGCAGGTTGCTCTAGAACTGCAGGGGTATTTCAGTCAAAAGGAGGATAACTGAAGAAGGGAACGACAAATTTATATGATATTTGGTATGTAGGTAGCTTAGACAGAGATGCAAATGATGAAGTGCAAATTATGCAAACTGACACTTAATTTGCATATTTAATGAGGAAAATCTGTATTTGCAGTGTTTCCTTTATAGAAAATACACGTAATATATGTAGTTTGTGGTAGGTGGAACATTATTAGATACCAATTATGCAAATGAGTCCTTAATTTGCATAATTAATACAAAATTGCCATAATTCATCGATGTGGTGAATGAGAGGACAATCAACATAGTGACCTGCGTAGGTCATTTACAGGTATACAAAACTAAGCATAGATTATGCAAATGTGGAAGACATTTACATAATCAGACTATTTCATGGAGATATGAGGTCTCCGAACTCTTGTTAGCTTCGTTCCGCTGCCGAAGGTTGCTACTCGCCGAGTAGGGACCTTCGGGAGCGGAACAAAGCTAAGCTAACAAGGCTGGACTCAAGGCTACCGTAACAAAGGGCACTCCAAGGAAGTTGTTTGTATGCTCACCCCTCCCCTGTACCTTATTTGCTTTTAAAACAAATTGGTGCCCAGTGGGAAAAAGAAAGAGGGGAGGTCAAGCCATCACGTGGAGAAAAACTGTTGAGCTTGGGCTGGGTACTGGTTACCGGTTTTTCTTATTGGACCGGTCCAGAAAAACCGGACCTGAAAAAAATTGGTGAACCGGATGTTGGACCTATTAGAAAATGAACTAATAATATGATGCAAAACTTTGGCAATTGGAAATACACTGTTTTTTTTTTATGACGTGAAATAAGGCAACCGTGTTAGTGACTTGGAATAACCTCTAGCATCTCCAGACTAATATATTGAATAGAGAGTGTAAAAGTAGAATCGTTACAAATTGATAACAAGTGGTTCTACACGTGATTCACTCATCATGACACATGCAAAGAAGAGACTATGAATTTATTCATTAAGCGACAGCTTCTCACAATTAATTGTTGAGATGGCCTAGGAAAAAACATGCAGTGTTTCTGGATACAAGACAGACCCTTGCAAAGAAAACTACCGACCATAGAGTTTTTTCAATGCAAGCTACTAGGAAATGGCTTGAACGTTTTGATCAGGCGTCTTGGTCACGAAAGGCAAAATAGACTTGCATTTCACTCGCTGTTAACAGTTTGGTGCTTTTAACTGTATGATGTAAGACTTCACAGCAACATTGCACTTCTTTGTTTATTTGATAGAATACTTCTGTTTGTATAATGTATATCTGAATAATTACGATATAAGATGCTCCAAATACCAGTGCAAAATGCAATGCTAATCTATATATGTCGGTCACTTAAGTCAAGATAAAAAAAGTTATCCCTTTCTACCGACTATATTTTTTCATGACCGAACCAAAATAAATAGGACAGTAACCGTGATCACAACATTTTCTTTTGCCAGGCCCTATTCTAAATTGGTACAAGCAAACGACGAACGATGATTATGATACAAATTAGTCTCGAGCTCGGCACTCCTATAAGTTACGTGGTTTGAAGACGAGTGGGTAGTTTTTACTCCCTTTGCTTTCCTGTGAGCAATCGTGATCGAGTCATATTCCAGTGTGTAATATATAGAAGCTTTTGTCAGATAAAAGCTCATTGGTAATACCGGTCGTTTTCTGTTCGAGTTTACCATCTCAAAAACAGCGACAGCAACTACATATTGCAAAGAAGAGCCATCTTGAGGCTTCAGATATTTTCAAGTTTTTGTTTTATTTTTGTCTGTCGTTGGAGGGGAGGGGATCGATATCAGCACTGACTCTACGGACAAGCTAGTCAGCTAACATCAGCGACGTCTGTAAAACAAGGACACCTGTCAAACAAGGACATCTGTCAAACAGCGACATCTGTCAAACAACGACGTCTGTCAAACAAGGTCATCTGTCAAACAACGGCGTCTGTCAAACAAGGACATCTGTCAAACAGGGGCGTCTGTCAAACAACGACATCTGTCAAACAGCGACATCTGTCAAACAGCGACATCTGTCAAACAGCGACATCTGTCAAACAGCATCTGTCAAACAAGGACATCTGTCAAACAACGGCGTCTGTCAAATAAGGACATTTGTCAAACAAGGACATCTGTCAAACAGGGGCATCTGTCAAACAACGACATCTGTCAAACAGCATCTGTCAAACAAGGACATCTGTCAAACAAGGACATCTGTCAAAAAATAACGACGTCTGTCAAACAAGGACATCTGTCAAACAGGGGCGTCTGTCAAACAAGGACATCTGTCAAACAAGGACATCTGTCAAACAAGGACATCTGTCAAACAACGACATCTATCAAACAACGACATCTGACAGTCCACAGGCCGGGAATCTACATCGCTTTCGCGTCAGGTGAAAAAAAGGTTTTGTCATTTTTATGAATTTGATAGGACTAGCCTTAAACTTTAGAATAAAAAAAAAGAAAGGCATATTTTCCAAAACTTTTATGAAAGCACTATCCTTGAAATATTATACAACACAGTAAGATATATACACCGGCTTACATCCACAAGCAGGCGTTTTTGGTGAATGAAGTGCCTTTATACGTTTTCGGTCAAGACAAGATTTGTTTTCAAAATCAAAACAAGATTTAGGTACAAGTTCGTGGTCCTGTTCCTTCAGCCCTTGTGACAGCATCCGATACGTATATCAGATCTGTGCCAGGCTAGTCTGCGCAAGAACCGGCGTATTCATTTTTTTTTTTTTCTTTTT
>NC_049987.1:17536000-17538680 GCF_000003815.2 Branchiostoma floridae | reverse complement strand
CCAAGTTGCCTGCCCATCCGTAAAATACACGATTATTACAAACGGTATGCCGGTAGTAATTTGGCAAGCAAATCAGAGTGCCTTGTCTGTATGAACAAAAATTACACACATTTTGCTAAATTTGCTAATATTCCATTAGAAAGGTGTTTTCCAGGTGTTGAAATGCTCGCTATAAGAGGTTTTCAATACGGAATTCTTTCGTCACAAAAACTAGCGATAATCGACCCAACTTCAGTCGCCAGCCTCTTTCTGATTGATGCAGGGATAACTGAAATGAGCAAAGCCACGTTCAAAGATTTTCACAAGTTAAGGAATTTACATTTAGACTACAACATGTTGACGCACATCCCCACAAACTGGTACCATGGTTCACGTAGTGGCTTATTTGACAAGCTTTCGATTTCTCATAATAACATCTCCAGTTTAGAAGCCAAATGTTTTGATTTCAATGAAAGTCACCTTAGTCTATTAGATCTTAGGAGTAATGTATTAACAACAGTGTGTGCAGACTGGCTTTTCGGACTGGATTGGCTTAAAACACTACTTCTCAGCGGAAACAAAATCCAAATAGTTCCATCTGACGTGTTTGAATCAATGAGCCAGCTACAGTTTCTGGACTTAAGTCAAAACGACTTAGTGTGTGTAAGTGGAGAGGTATTCTTGACGATGACGAACCTTATCGAAGCCAAACTTGGCGATTCCACAATAGATATTTTACAAGACAAGTCATGGAATGCTGTACTTGATAATTGTGACGGAAAGACAAAGCAGTGGATACGATTTGAGGCCATTGGCTTAGTGTTTCATATCAACTATGATATCAATGTTAACAGCTTGACTATTGATTGGTTTAGCAAATCAGGAAGTAAGCATAACGTTCCAAGTAATCTGGATTCTTGTATGGTACTCAGTAAAGAATTGAGGTCAGGTCACATCGCGTATTCTGCTCCTTTCGTCATTGTAGCAAAATATAAACAGTCAGATGGAAACCAAACTTCATCAAGGCAATGTTCAGATGTCTGGACAGAGGTTGGAGGTATAGGTCTGGCATTGAAAGGTCCGTCCAGTTTACGATTTTCTTTTCTTGAGACAGTTGACAAACAAGGCAACTCCAGAAGAGATGGTTTTAGCATGATAGTCAGAGAAACATTTAGCTCTCAAAAGTGGAAGCATTCGAGTATTGCCTGTTTTATTATCACTGGTGACATGAAAGATACTTCGTTCTTTAACGTGTCCACGATGGAGCAAGGAAGAAAAAGCGCATCGTGTTATTCGGAGGATGTTCTTTCAAACAGTATCTATTCGACGACAGGAGTGACTCCAGCAGTGTTAGTAAATACAGTTGTCACTGGCATTGACAACACGTACAACCGTACAGGGAGAGCAAATACTGCAGCATATCCTAATGATACGCAAGGGACAACGGGTAGCGTTCTAGATATCAGGATTGCCATTGTAGCAAGCTTTGGGATTGCAGCTTTTTTTATAGTTTGCTGCGTTTTGGCTATCTGTTTCTGTGGAAAGAGTAGTAGTGGTCCGGATAATCGCGACAATGGCAACATCAGCGAAATTAATGACACAAGCCTGGAGTCATACGGAATGACAAATTCCGTAAGAGTCACGGTCAATACAAACAGTGACGGCTGCGGTCAAGAAGACAGCGTCAGAACACAACTCACTACTCTTTCAAGGGACGAGATCTTACGTCTCTTACAGAGGAATCCTTTGTACCAAAGTAATACACAAAGAACACTCGCAGCAGAGGACATTAACGATGTAAACTGTCGAACTGACGACATTCATGGCTCCGATTCATTGACACCTACGCCAAACGCCTGTAATCAAACGGACGGGGATGATGCAAATGGTAATCCACAGGAAAACGTGCACGACTATTGTGAAATCTCGGACGATGGTGACGTGTTTCACCGTCCTCTTGCAACACAACATCACGATGTGAGACACGAAACTACCTGTAACGAATCTGGACAGGTCTCTCCAACGGAGAACTCGGACTCTGATGACGACAACGAAGACTCTCTGACCTTCTATGCTGCAGCGGCAGCTGATGTTCACCTGCCCTCGACCAGAAACGTTGGCGCTATGAACACATCGCTTTACAGCATAGAGACGCAATATGAAGCTTTGAGAACAACGGAAAATCAGTATGACGTTCACCTGCCCACAACTGACAGAAACGTTGGCGCTAACTCCTCACTTTACAACACAGAGACGCAATATGAAGCTTTGAGAACAGCGGAGAATCAGTATGATGATCAAGTAGCGATTCCTTGTGGAACAACTACTACCACCACAAATGCGTTAGACCGTAGGAGTATGTGTATGTATGATACACAAACGACTTCGTTCATTACATGTGGTACAAACGAAGAAGAGAGTACAATGAACTCAGAAAGCATTGGAATCAACGAAGATGTTACTAGAAAGGAAGTCGAATGATGAAACTGGTTACCTACCAAAACGATAGCTTGTCTTTGATACCTTGTTAGGTTTGCTTTTATTGTACCTTTCTTTGTGGAATATTTGCACGTTAAGTGTTAGAAATGGTTCAATGATTGTTATCACCATTATTGTATATAGTTTTTGAATTATCATGATAATCATTCAACCCATGAAAAACACAGATTTGAAATGTATCTTATCTGCGTATATGCTCATA
>NC_049987.1:17534605-17535900 GCF_000003815.2 Branchiostoma floridae | reverse complement strand
ATCTTAGGTCCTTTCTGTACATTTATATGATCTTGTTTTTTTGTCATGAGTTACATGCATTTAGTGATCTAAAAGCTCGTATGTTTGTGCGATCTGTATATCAGTGGGTTTTGCATACACATATGTACATGTAGTGGTTTCCAGAACAGTATACCTTGTAAGGAATATAATAGAGCTTTCGTCAGAATGCCTGTACCTTGAAGTCAGAAGTTCTAAGTACCTGTAAAGTCAAGTCTGTCTATAGGGTTTTTGATTGAGTCTATCTAAACCTACCTTTTTTAAAAACAAAACTACATTATGTTGCAAGGTTATCTTTAGTGAAAAGTGAATTTAGCATGAAAAATACAAGGGGTATGTCTATTGTTTTTGTATTGTGGAAATTACTAATAAACATTACTTGTGTAATGTCACAACAAGGCTTCATGTTGTGATTATTCTTGTTTCTAATCCGCGTAATCTATGCTTGTAAGCTAGAAAATATGAAGAAATTCAATCTTAGTAGCTATAGCCATGTCCGTAGGCAAAGGGTACTCAAAAAGAATGGCCAACATGGAATGCAATTCTTGACAGCGCTGTTTCTTACTTTGAAATCCTCTTAAACCCGTAGGAAATTTCATTGCAGAAGTTTGAATTTAAGGGCGGCGCATGCCCTTGTCAGCTGCCTTAGTAACGGTTTTATGCACACAAAAAGAAGACATTTTAAATCAGTAACGAAACTTGTCAAAAATAAACACATATATTTTTTGGAAATACTTCATACATGTCTGTTGAAGCATAAACAGGTCCAAAACCAACCAAAAAGTAGACTTCAGGCAGCTACTTTGACGCGCCATGTCTTGGAAATGCTCAGAAAAGCGTCCTTAGCAACGGCGATGGCAACGGTAATAATTTTAATTTCTTTATAGAAGTTACTTATACTCAAAATTTAAAGACCGATATACTGGGGATGATACAGTGTATCCACTCCTATACTTATAAAGGCGACACAAATTAATGTATGTCAAAGTAAAGTAAATTATGTATCATTTATTATGCAAAAAATGCATTTTAATTACCCGTGACGACCGAACGGTGTGACATAGCAAATAGATATTAACACTTTTATGATCCTCGTGTCATGGTGGGTAGCCTATACAGACGTATTCAACAACGTATTCGGGTAGAAAGCGTAGTCAGGAAGATTAAACACAATATCTGTGTTGCAGTTTGTAACCATAATTCAACAGAAGAACAAATTGTTTCCCGTCAGCTTCTTCAGGAGCGGTGATTGAATAACTCTGAGCACGTGGCCTTGG
>NC_049987.1:17466789-17534161 GCF_000003815.2 Branchiostoma floridae | reverse complement strand
GGCCCCCGTCTCAGTTGAGTGGGGGCCAATGCACAGTATGGTTGCGACAGAATAGACAAATTAGGAAGAAAACTCACCATGACTATATTCATATAATTCGCGGTGCAATTCTAGAATCAATTTTTGTTTGAAAACCAATTTGGAAAGACCTCCCTTACTTCATTAACTATTCAACAATACGATATAAATAACCATTCACATCTGTCGTTCGGGTTGATTTGGCTTGAAGACTTCATGCCAATGCGCAATCAGAAGAAAACCTGCACTTTTGGTACATCCGATTGCGCCTACGCCTACCGGCGTGGAATTAGAGAGTATACACCTTTCTCACGCGGTGGCCATGATACTCACCGAAGACGAGGTCGATGAGGCAAACTTATTTCTAAAATCAGCTCTTATTTAGTTTTCCCCCCAAACCACACAAATTTCATTTATAAGATTAAAAAAATGAATATTATAACTAGTGTTATGCACCGAAAGAAGTTGAAATTTAGAGTAGCGTAGACTGCCCCCGTAGTCCCTTAAGAGATACAAAGTAAAAACATAATAATGCAAATATTTGACGGACATGCAGCCATTTTCTTATTGGTTGCTTTCCTAATTGGCAGGCTATCATTGGTTGAGCTGCTAATTATGATTGACACTCTTTTAGATCAATCATGGCCGCCGCGTGAAAAAGGTAATTCCCACCTGCATAGTCAATCACAGATTGTGAGCTAATTCACTAGACAGTTCGAAAACTCAGTATGGATCTTTTTTCTCCTGTTAAAGTTTGCTTTCAACTAACTTGGAGATGCTGCAAGTATGAAACTCCTATCATTGCCTACTACGCTAATAAAGCATTTTTCTTTAATATACTGATGAGGTCTTTATTCATATGATTGTCATCTGTTGATGTAGCTATTTTATAATGACATTTGCACATGTTTGAAAGTCTCATCAAGGAACACAGAGGATTTATAAACTTTCAAAATTATAAACAATTACGCAAGCTACCCCGCAACTTGCACACTTGATTCACATCCATTCAGGCGTGTGAACTGTAGAGTGCACCGTAGAGAAAAGTGTGCATGTGTTGCGCAGGCAAAAAGTATGTTGCGCAAAAAATGTGTGTCGCGCATTATTGTCGGGTGCTTGGCGCAGGCAAAATAGCCGTATTGAGCAGGTAAAACAGGTGTGTTGAGCAGGTAAAGCAGGTGTGTTGTGCAGGTAAAGCAGGTGTGTTGAGCAGGTACAATATAAAATAGGTGTGTTGCTGATTGTCCGTGTCGAGAAAATCATCGAAGATCATCATCGAAGCATGTCAATGACATGAAATACTCAGAAGTCGCAAAAATGCAGTGCAGAAATGTTCGCGGTGGATTAATGTTCGCGGTTTTCGCGGCGACCACTTCACCGCGAACTTAAATCCATGTCCCGGAACAATCGTGATTAGGGTATTAGACTGCAGTCGATGGGGCTACCGCGAACTTAAATCCACCGCGAAAAGTCCTTTTTCCCGCTACCGCGAAATTAAATCCCCGCGAACTTAAATGCATTTACAGTATCAATCCAATAGTCTCCAAGCAGACCCTACGGTGCCTCAGAAATAGTATCAAAGCTGGCAAAGGAGTATAGCCGGCCAAAGGGAGATAGCCGGCTAAAGGGAGTCAAACGGGCACCGGTACTGGTGCCGGTATACCAAGTCCCTGGCCAGCTTTGATACTATTTCTAAGGCACCGTAGGGTCTGCTTGGAGACTATCAATCCAACGCTAGATGACGCTTTGTCCATGTAGGCAATGATGGTTAGTCCATACCATTCATTATTAGGGGAGCATTAAAAGAGTAAATAGGAATCGTAAATATGTGAAATAAGCTTTCCTTAGTCATTAAATATTTTCAATGATATGTTTTTAATCCCTTAGTTGCAATACATATCGGAAAATTAGCTAAAATATGCTTTTATATAATTATGTTAATCACCTGTTCTGGCAAATGGATCATTCCAAAGGGTCTCGTGAAAACAACATGGCGGTCGTCATGTGTTTTTGGTGAGTTAGTTTGTTTTTTTCATCATTTCTTGCGCGGACGTTTGAACTGTTGTGTATGAAAACTGTATCTTCAACCAAACATTTACTGTATCAACCAATTGCATATGTCTATATGGCTGCATTTGTGAACATGTTTGTGAAAAACGCCAACGGGGAGGGGGGCGGCAAAGAGGTGTGTTGTGGGTGGGGTATTTTTACCAGTACTAACGTTACTAAAAACGTTGCCCAACACAGGAATTCTTTAGGGCAACCATTTTGTAGCTGAGTTGAGAAACCCAACGATGATTTATTCTAAGGATCATCAGCTGAAAGAAGGCCTACCAAGGTTTATACAATGTCATTTTTTGCAGTATCTAAAAAAAAAAAAAAAAAAGATCTGGCTAACATAAAACAGTTGACATCAATGATCAATTCTCATAGTTCCACTGGGGTACTTAATTATAAGTTAATACCCAGAGAAAAACATATGGATTTAAAGTGGTTTTAAAGGAGCCCAATGCATTATTAGGGCCTTTAAAGTTTTTAAAATTCAATTGTCAAGTTAGCTGAGGCAACTAGGCTCAGATTTTACTTGTAGTGTTTTAATCCTGCCTAGTTGAGGAGAACTCCATTGGCAATAACGGTTTTTGCGTAAAAAAAAAAACTATCTGTTTCAAGAAGATACCTTTTTACTCCGTTTTTTTGCACGTCCCTGGCTTCCCTGGAGTCTTGCCTACTGCGACGGGGGGTTAGCCGTCTTCAAAAACCCCTAAGTACCTCTCAACCCGATCTGTTACAAACATTTCTCACTGTTCAAACTACTGGGCTGCCATCTTGGATGATCGGCAATGCTCCCGAAAATCTTCCGAAGTGTTGTCGGTTATGTTTAGGGGCATCCTTTGAAGTGTCGACCTTTATTGAGCAAAGATGCGACATCGTTGAGTGGTGAGAACTCATTGAAAATCTGAGCGCCCACGCCGCTAGGACAGCCATTATGATTTTCGGAATGAACGCGAACATGACCAATGAGTCTCGAATGCTTCAGGAGATATCGTCACTTGATCGAATCATGTTTCGATTAGCAAATGACAAAATCAGATTCAATGCACTCAGTGACCTCAGGTGTTCAGAAATTACCAAAAATAGCCGACAAGAAACAAGAAACTGTTAGTGTTAGTGGCTCAATCCTGTGCTGATATATTGTGGGGTACAATAAATTATATAAAGGGTTCAATTTGCAGCTTGTTTGTCTGTTCTTTATAAACGCCCAAAGTATGAAATGACGATCTAAATTGCGCACGCATGTGGTCCTAGTATGATGAATTACTCTCACCTCTCAAATAATCCTTATTTTAGACGGTACGTTTATTTTTTTTTCAAATTGGGGCTTTCTTTACTAACCAGGGACCCCAAAAATATTGAAAGTTTGGTATTTTCTGCCCATATTTCCGCGGTACTTTTGCTTAAAATTCAATATTTTTCGGACGAGGCAGCGCGGATTTCCCTGCCGCTAGCGCTATGACCCAAACCAAGGACGTTGATGTAACGTCCTTGCCCAAACATAACAAGGGATGACCGGTTCTGGACTTGCAGTCACTTACTTCCGTAAATTCTCTATCAAAACACAGAAATTAACCACCAACCAAACAAATTAAAAAGTTACAAATACTTTTCCACTATTTTTCACCCGTAGTCAACTTGTTTTAATGTTCCAGCAACGAAAAAATCCTTCCAAAACAAAGCACAGCGTTCAATCGGCTCGAAAACATCCGCCATGTTGGATTCATCAACTCACGCCGAATCTCGCGGTAATGCGCGAGAGAATTATATATTTTCTGCAGTACCGTTACATTTCGATAGGGGGCAGTGTCTATGACCTCCTTGGTTTCTGCAACATTGAAAATAGCACAAGTGGTGAATAAGGTATTCTAAGTTGGAATGTTTCTTCAAAATGTTATTTTGTAACAATGATTATAAAATAAACTTCTTTTTTTGTTTCTTCAATTTTTATTTTCATTCATTTTTTTTTACTTTTATTTTGATCTTTGTTGATGGTGTGACACTCAGATAAAGAAAATATGTGCAAGGAGGTTAACCTCCTTGATATGTGCAATAACATAGGAATTATTCTGTTCATTATTGATACAATTAACTGATATGGTACTGAGGCATAAATAAATAAAAAGAGCCTACCTGCTTATCATCTTCTCTTGGACTGAAGTAGCATGGGCAGTTTACATGTCAATTTGGTATTTTTCCGGGGGGTACTTTTATTCCAGGGGGTACTTTTATTAGATTTTGAAGATTTGTCCGGGGGGTACTTTTATTCCAGGGGGTACTTCTATTTGAGAGGTGAGAGTAAATAATAAGTATATAATAAGTATAATGTACCTATTGTCTTATCCAGATTGTTTCCAGTTTTTATGCTCTAATAATGCATAAGGTGCCTTTAAGTTTAAGAGATGTACCAATACAGCATCAGGAATCTGGAGTACTGCAGATAATGCTACACTTCACTTTAGGCAGGTACAAAATACTTTTCTGAGCTAAGTTGCACAGTGTGCAACCTGGGGCAAAACTAGGTTGCACATCTGATTTTCAAGTTGCACCACCTACAATTCACTAATTTCTGAAAAAAAAAGGTACAATAGTTGCATACATACATAACCTTTTACTATCATATTACTCATTTATAAGCATGTTTGCAATTTGTGCAAGTGGTATTTTGCACGCTGTTAAGGTGTTCAAGACAACCTTGAGAAGGACTCTATAAATGTTGTTTTGATGTGGTGACAGCTACCAGGCGGTATTATGGCCACTGGTGGAATTATGAGTGATTAAATTCTAAACATGTACAAACAGACTTCACTAACCTCCCCCTCCCCCCCCCACAAAAAAAAATCAGTATCAATTTAATCACTTTTCTTGGAAACAGACTTGCAGACAGTAAGCCTTTTGGTAACTACATTTGACCCAATTACATTTATTGATATGATCAACTCTAGAAAATAAATGGTATATTTATATCTGAAGTGGTTTTGCTTGTAGGATAAAGATCAGACGTTTTGTAGAAAAGAGAACATTTGATAATCAAACTATAATTATCATTGTATGGCAAAAACGATGACATACTAGTAGTCAGAAGTAAGACTAGATAATATAGCAGATTTCTACAATTTGATATAAAGCTCCAATCTGCTTTAATTAAAATGGTATTGTATGGTGGCCTGGTTTCAAAACAGTTAACTGCACAGCTTAGTAAAACTAGGTACCTAGTATTGAATGGTTTATGATATGAATAGAATGGCATGTCAGACATAAATTTTCTAGAATCTGCATACAATATCAATAGCTACAATTTCCCTATTGTGATCTCTGAGTATACAATGCTTTTCACAAGGAAAGTGTGTGGACTCAGTATCCACTGTTTAAATGCAAGTCGTAACTGGTGTACATCATGCAGTAAAAAAAAGAAGTTCTGCTGTAACTCAGTCACAGTTTGTGTGTGTGTGAGTCTGTGAGTGTGTGGATGGACAGCATATCTCAACAAGGCCTGGATGGATTGTATTGATATTTTCTGGTGATGTGAGTATAACTATAACATAGTATAAGGTCTCGATGAGACCTTGAATTAAAAGATACTATACTACTATACAGGGCTCGAAATACCACCTGCATATGCAGGTTAGTGCAAGTAAAATTGGAGCTGTGCAGGTATTTCTGGTGTCTACCTGCACCTAACTTTCACAGGTCCATGTAAAGGGTTTTATACATAAATGTCCTGTGATGTAGGTGTATGAGGATTGTTATTAGCTGCATTGACTTTTACCACCTATTAAGTATAAAAGAAAAAATAGCAATGGTTCCTGAAAAATTCTAGTATGATCCATACTTCCTAAATTCAGAGTGTTGCAGGTAAAGTTTGTTTGGTGCAGGTAATTGCAATGTTACCTGCACCAGTGCAGGTATGTAGAAAAAGGTATTTCAAGCCCTGCTATACTTGTAGTTGTAACATTGTCAGAAAATTGTTTTTGATGTGTGCTTTTTGGTTTGTTTGCTTGAACCTATTCATGAAAGCTCAAATCGACCTGCAGGCAGTGCAGTAATAGATCTAAAAGTACAGTGAAGGAAAAATGAGTGTTGCTGTTCAAATATGTCTGTTGCAAGTCTGGAGTAGCTTTAAACCTTACCTCAGTCTACAGACAATGTATTTTGATCCCTACATTTTATTATCCTGGCATGCATGATACCAGTATATGATCTCTTTCTTAACCTGCGTTAATGGATTTTTCAGGAGAAAGTTTGGAGTTACGTGATGTTATGAAGACCAAGACCAGACCATGTTAGACACAGAGAAAGATCCAGTCCGCCCGGCGAGAGGAAAAGTTTCCCATCCCAGCATGCAGCCTGTTCCACTCATCTCCTCTGTACAGAGGATCGTATTGTACGAAACTAAAGCGGTAAGTAACATCTTTTGTATTTGCTTAAACAGGGCTCAAAATACCACCTGCATATGCAGGTTAGTGCTGGTAAATTTGGAGCTGTGCAGGTATTTCTAGTGTCTACCTGCACCTAACCTGCACTGGTCAATGACCTACTAGTAGGTTTTATACATAGATGTCCTATGTGGTACTGGTAGTGGTAGGTGTATGTGGATTGTCATTAGCTGCATTGACTGTTACTACCTATAATTGATGAAAGAAAAAAAATAGCAATGGTTTCTGAACAATTCTAGTATGATCCATACTTCCTAAATTCAGAGTGGTGCAAGTAAAATTTGTCTGGTGCAGGTAAATTTCAATGTTACCTGCACCAGTGCAGGTATGCAGAAAAAAGTATTTCGATCCCTGTTAACTTCAACTTGCAGAATTATGCCGTCAATCAGTACCCTAAGACAAAAAGAAAGATAACTGTGCTTTCAAAAAAATCAATCAGATTCAGTCTATTCCCATGCCTTGGAGAAAGCTTTATTCACAAGTCTATAGAGATGATTAAGAATAACATTAAAATTCCTATCTTTCTATCAGTCTATGTATTACTATTAGTTATGTACATGAGGAAACGTCAAGTCTTATAGTTCTTAAATAGTCAAATACACATCATTGCAAGTGAGTCTTTTCAGTACATTCCTTTGTTTGTTGCTGTCTTATATATAACATATACATCTTCTGATACCTTTGCATAATGACTGTACTACTAGCTTTTTTCTCGTTGCGGTGCTTAGATTAAAAATCAGCTGGTCTAATTTTCATTTCTACAAATTTTAGCGAGTAATAGTCCGTATTTCTCCAGTCCTCGTGATTCCAGGCTATTCCATCCGGAATGCTTGAGCCGGAATTCCCGTATTCCCCACCTTGATAGTACTTCCCGTTTAGGTTGGCATAAAAGCAGGAGTTATACCACCACCCACCCTTAGACAAGATGGCGCATGTATTTCCCGGCGCGGGCGCGCTGAACGCCTGGTAGTTGTGATACCACGAGAAGGCGTCGCCCGCCGTGCCGGAGTAACCGTTAACGAGAAGGCGGAATTTGTCATTCTCGCTGTTGACACGGAATTGTCCGTATTCCGCGTAGCGTCGCTCGCCCTCCCAATCCTCCATGTCGATTCTCAGCATATATGCCGCCTGATTGGTCAGGAGGTGGATTAGCTTGTTGCCGAGCCAGTGCTCTGTGTCGACTTCGCCGAATCCGATTTTGTACACGTCAGCCGTGCGCTGAAAGTCGACAGAACCGTTGATGCGGCGCTGGATCACGGTCCAACCACCGCCCGAGGTGTCCATGTCGCAGTAGACGGGTACGGGCTGCGGGGAGTCTCGCGGTGTCACGCTGTAGACGGTGCTGACGTTGTTACCCAAACGGTAGAGACTGGCGCAGTCCCTAGGGACCTCAGGACCTGGAATAGAAAAAAATACTGATTTTTTAGACATACTCTTTAAGTAATTCAAAAGAAATAGAATGTTAATTATACTATCATCCTTTTAGTTTTAGAATTCGTTTCATCAAGAGAGGATATGTAATTTTTTCATAATTTCCCAGAAATCATAATCTATCTCACTCTACCAAACTCAGCTACAGTGCACAAAGTGCAAAGTGCAGTTTTCTTTGTTTCTGCAAGGGGGCACTAGTGCTCAGTGGTCAATCCAAAAGTCAGAATGTCGGGTAGAAAGCATACAACTAATCTTTATCAGAAAGGATTTCTTTAGATCTTGGCAAAAGATAAGACATGCACAATCTATATGTGACATAGAAACTCACAAATCCTAAAAATCCCTAGCATTACTGAGTTTAATGGTAGCAGATGGCCGACATTCCATCTTCTGTCTATCTGTCATAATGTAATGGACTATTGGGACCTATCCGGTTACAAGTAACAGAGCACCTTGTATCATGTTTCAATCAAAATCCTAGCAAAATCCTAGTAATCTTTGCCCTCTAAGGATGATTCTTTAAAGCGAATAATAATTTTATGTTAGGCCTGGGGAAAAAATGCTGCGTTTCCTATACCTATCCTAGAAAAACCTGACGACCCTCGACTTTTTTGGGTCGGCAGTGGAGTCACATAGCTTCAGCCTACTTCCAATTGAAGTAAAAACACTGCTTGTCCTATCTAATAAAGGATAAATATATCTATTCAATTATTATTATTATTAAAGTTTGACATTGAAAAACAAGTGTCTTCATGCATTTCAGTGTACTTTGTTCAACTGTATGGTAATATTAGTCGACTTATGATGTATTACTAGAGTTTTGGCCAGCCTAAAAAACTACATGGAAAAAAAAGATAGATAAAACCTACCGACCCTAATTTTATTTCTCAGAACTGAAACAAGAAGCACAACATTTTTTTCCTCTGCTGTATACAAAATTATAAGCTACTTTATAAAGTAGGCTTTCATCTACTTGGATTTTAGGAATACGCAAATGCACAGTAATAAGTAGAACTACGGTAACAATTCAACAGGTATTTCTGGCACATGATTCCATTTCCCCTGCCAAATCATGGCTAATTACATGGCAGCCCCTTTAAATAATTCAGATGTACATTAATTTGTTATGCTACTGGCAGGGCTTGTTTTTAGGATCTCTGGTTTCTTTCCAACACATGTATTTGTATGGATTAAACTTAGTACATGTACTTGTGCAGAGAGAAAGGCTTAAAAAAGTAAGTCAGGAATTTCTGGAAGTGCAGACAAAAATGATAGCCAATTTAGAAATTGCAGTTTCAGTTTCGTTGGTCCCTAGCAGAGTTTGTCTACAAAATGGCAGACGAAATGGCTAAGATGATTGGAAAACGAGCTACTAGTATCTGACACCCAAAAATCGTGACCATACCTTGTTCAGAACACAAGATAGCAAAACCGTAAGTTATGCTGCAGTACTAAGGGAAGCCGTTAGGGGCCCCAAAATCTGATCATTTTCAGCTTTCATCACACCCTACCAACACACTAAGTATGAAACCAATTCACCCATGGCCAGCTGTTCTTGAGTTATCTTGTTGACACACAGAGACAGACTCACACACAAACACACAACCGCTAGTGGAAATATTACTAGTAGGGGTATTGGACAAAAAAATAAACTTGTTCGTAGCCATTTGCATTAAGTTCATCAGATAGAGCTTGCTGAAAGAACCTGAAAATAGTTTTTGTTTGAAGTAAATTGAATGTTGTATGAATGAATGAGAAATTGGCAATTTAAGTTTCATTTCGGGGCCTTTGTTTTAACGGATTCGGTAAATAAGCATTTTTATCAAATATGACCCCATTTCATGGAGGTTGTAAGAAAAGACTTACCGGTATCTGTAACTTTGTTGGGTGCATCGTTGACCACACTGTGGTTCTGCATACTGTTGATGACCTCCATGACCTGGTGCAGTTTACTCTGTAGCTGTGCGATTGTGTCTGTGTGCGTCTCCAACAGCAAGTTCAAGTCCTTGTTCACGTTCTCCAAGTCCGTGACTCTATTCTGAAGCATCGTCGCCTGTTGTTCTTGTGCTGTCACATTGTTCATCAAGCTAACAAACTCGGTGCACTGTAAGGGGTTGGGACATTTTCCGTCTACATCTTGCGGGATCACGGCGATGAAACGACAGTTCCCGTCTCCGAGACGCTCGTTGGAGTACTGACCGCAGCGTTGCCGTTGGTCGAGCGTAGACTGGCCGCCAGCGCCAAGGACGAGAAGTAGACTCAGGAGGGGTGAAGCAAACCACATGGCGGATTGTTTGTTGTTACTGAGCGCACAGTTGGTGGCCTTAAACCCTGAAATAACAGACAATGTTCAGTTATGGTTACCAGCCTAAGCAATACATACATAAAGTCAAGCACAAACTTTACAGTGTCTAGGCATTTTCACAGTGTCTAAGGCATTTTCACAGATACACATAGCCAAATGACCTAAAATTTCTTGGCATAAGTCTTACTCTTACTAGTCTTAGATAAAAAAACAACTTTTGCCATAAAAACAATATTGTATGTCATTGAGAAAAGTTTAATCTGCATGTTATGTGCAGCATTTTGTAGAAAAAAAATAAAGCTATTCAAAGAAAGCTAGAAGTAGAAAGAAATTGAAAGGACTTTGTTGAGAAGAATCGTAATAGTAATACACACATATTGTACAATGTTCTAGTCTAGTCATCTCTAGCTTAGCAAACCAATAATTTGCGAATATGCAAACACATGGATTCTGTTTTCCCCATTCTCAAAAGAAGGGACAATATTTCCAAAAGTACTTTTTTTCTCCAAATTCTTTCTAGGGGTTCAGTATTTTAGAGAGTAGAAAGAAATGACTTTGTTAAGAAAAATCATAAATAAATACACATCTAGAGCTAAACCTTACCTTGCGCAATTGGAAAGTGTATCTCTGGCCTATATAATATGTGCTATGCAACTGTATAAGATGGCCTTCAAAATCACAGCTGCTACCATTCAACCCACCGCAGCGACTACATACACGTACACAGCACAAAAATAGCAACCCACACAGAATACATTCTTCACACAATTTCCTTACCTATTGCCAAGCACCTTGTGCCGTCTTACGCCAACAGGAAGCAACAGACAAAGTCTGGAGACCTTCCCTTGTTATACACACTTAGCTAATTATCCCCCTGGGTGGGGAAAAACATGGGCAGACTCACCAACCTGTTATCCAGGCAGGGGTTTGTCAATCAGATCAGGTGCCTTTGTTTCCAGCCAATCAGGGATTAGGGGACTAATTAGATTATGCAGAGAGTGTGTATGGTATGCCCATATTTGGTAAATGGGATGTCACGGTTTTCCCTAGAGTTGTAATTGATTTACATGTACAAGGGTGATGTCATGGGACATACCAGCTTGTTTTAAAGCCTTACTAATAAATCTAATTATGAAAGATTAGGAAGTCTGTCAGAGCAAAAAAGGATGGCGCTAAGACAATTTGATTATTAAGTGTTGGTTCTCAAATTCTAAAGGAATGGCTGGACTAGAAGGTTATCATGAAAATTTGTTCTCTTTTAATTAGTTGTTACAAATTCAAGGTTTAGGCAGTAAGCTTAACCAAATTTGACTTTTTCTGCCAGCCCTATACACATGTATGTTTTTATATTGTCCTCTTGCCAAAATGTTTACTTTAAAACAATTATGCAAGAACAAATTGACAAAGAAAACAGAATGCAGAGGTTTGGCTCCGGCTGTTTTTTAGTCATTATATTGGGCTTTCTGTTTTGTACCGTTAATTTTATGTCTCGCGGCCTTGTAAAAATCAGCCAGAGCCTAACCTCTGCTTGGAGAGAAAGAATGCATAACATTTTTTCTATAAATTCTAGTGAATCATTACTTGAGACATGACGCATGCCCAAGGTGTTTGAAGTTCTCTACGTTGGTCTGAGATGAAGGGCAGGTGCACGTGGTTCTCCAAGTTTAACAGTAGCAACACTGACTCTTGTTTTATCAACAATGGTAAGTCAACAGCTGATATGATACACACCAAAAATTCCCAAACATGCAAATGTATGGAGACAATGTCCACTTTTTTTTCAGGAAAGGGGGATTGAAGGGGGTAATGATATTTCCGAAAGTATGACTCTTTTATCAGAATTTTGTTGGCATTTCCGAGGTTGGATGCATATGGGGGGACCATATATTCTCTTTTCAACCTTTTGAAAGGAACATTGTAGTTTGCTGCAATGTACGAAAATGTGATTGTCAATGTTCAATACAGGAAAAGTCGGTATCTGAAAAATTGTAAAATCCTTCAAGGCATTATTGCACCATTCCTGTACCATTGTACCAACCTGCGACACCTTTCGTGCATCGGAAATACTTTCCGCCTCGGAGCCCCATAAGGGACAAAAGCTGCACCTTGCCTAGGGGGAGGGAAATACTATATATAAACTGATCATGAGTAGTAGACAGGGATCTTCATTCAGCCATATAGCCACTGTAAATGCCAGGCATCATCCCCTGGATTTACTGATAAAGTCATGCAGACACAAACTTGTAGACACCTATTTCCTTTATCTGTCAATCACTCCAGTGCCTGAGAAAATACCTCGTCTATCTGACGACTCTTCACACAGACAGGACTCCCTTGAAGTCCCTGGTCTATACATCAGTGTAACACGCATCCAATTTGTATGTTGCTAACGCGCACAATGTTAGATGTTTACAATACACATCCTGACTGTTGACAGACCCTGGAGCAAACCTGTAGGAGTCTTTGCTACGGATGTAATGGACATAGACTCAACTCCTTGCTAAAAGAGTAGCCTTATATTTCTAAGGATGTCTTTTCCAGAATGAGAAGAACTGAGAACATGTCTCCACGGCTCAAATGGTAGTACAACCCTGTTGCTTGACTTAATGGACCAAGCCTGTGAGGCAGAGAGCTTCAAGTGTAAGCTTTAAGTATCAAATCTCTGCATGTAAAACTAAAAGAAACCCAACACACTTTAAGATTTGAAGTGAAGGGCAGAAATCTTGTGTGTTTGGCAGTGCTGAGGCAGCATTCTACAAAATTTTAATACATTGATATTGTAAGACATTGGACTATATACTAAATACATGTCAGCTCAAAACTGACTGAATGAAAAAAAATCTAAAACAAAAACTTGAAAAAGGGTAACTTTTTTGAGAAATGTGTATTATTTATAGAATCACAACTTGCATCAAATAAATGCAAATAATGTCAGTGTAGTCTATAAATTGCATTGTCTCTTGTAAAAATGAACATGCAGATGTACAATGTACTTAGCAACTGTTTGATAGATATCATTGTGTATTACCTATTGTGTTTACCAACTCTATTATCCTTACTGGGAGGTTACCTCCTGCAAATAATGACCAATTCTCTCCATTTCTTTAATTGAGTGCTGTTTGTCTACACTATTCTTCATTCTCAGCATGTGACCGTCTTAAGACAACATCTCTCTTCCCATTTTAAAGAAGACTACAAGAATACAGACAATACAGCTTGTTTGAGACGTAGGGTTGGGCCCTTTGTTTGCAGGTTTTTGTGGTTGCACGCTAAGATAGCAGACCCTTGGCTTTGTTTGTTTTGGTAAGGACACAACGGAGATTAGACACAATAGACATCGTTGACAAGCGTCTGGTAGGGGACGAGCTATTGTTTTGTTTTTGTTGGGTAATTATAAGTGTTTATGGAATGAAGTCATCTTCCTACATAGCTTGAGGTGTCTACAGTAGTGGGAAGAAGGCAGGAAATAGGATTCTACAGTTACTGTAAAAGCTGATAGTTTTTGCAATGGATTCTGTAATTTTTTTTGAATGCGTGCAGTTTCGGCATACATGTAGTTACATTTTGCAGATTTGATTTTAATGAAAAAGGCTTTTCGTTGCTTTTAAATTCACTGTGACCTTATTGTATTTGAGAAAATTGACAAGAAGTTTTCACTTTTAGGTTAAATTCATCTTTCTTTTTTTAAGTTCAACTTTCAAGTGATGACAAAAGTTTGTAAGACGTTAAAAGCTTCATGTGAGCATGACTCAATGCAATATTTGTATTTGCTGTGATTTACTATGGTTTCTAATAAAAGATAATGATAGTAATATGGGTACGGCCTTTTTAATACTTTTTTTAATCATGTAATATGATATAGTTTCATCTTTTAAACTTCGAAGATATATATCTATGATTAACGTCATCATCAAGTAATGAATATGCAAACCTATTTTCCATTTCAAATCTAGAGTGACTATGAAATTGATTTGCTATGAAATTAAGTTTGGAAACAACTACTGTAACCATTATATTACTTTAATACACAGTATCCTTGTTCAACTGTCAACCAAGACATGTATAGACAGCCACTAAAGTTGTCTTTTAAGCCAGTGGTGAACTATGTAATGTATTTGTGGCTAAATATCTTTGTAGTTTACGTGAACATGTCTGCATAAACACTTTGCCCACCGTTAGATGTAGTAAGCATCTTTACCTGTGTACACGACAGTGGTTGCTCTACCGTAACATGGCCCTCTGCTCTTCCAAGAAAGCTTGCTGCAAAACCTGGAAAGTTTGTGAATGGGTTTTTCCCTTAGGCCATACAGTTGTAATGTCTTGGTTCTTGTATTTGATGCATCATTTTACTGTGACTCGAAAAAGGAAAAGATTTTGCGATAGTATTTAGGATAAGAATGTATTCATTGA
Source organism: Branchiostoma floridae (assembly GCF_000003815.2). Classification (NCBI taxonomy): domain Eukaryota; kingdom Metazoa; phylum Chordata; class Leptocardii; order Amphioxiformes; family Branchiostomatidae; genus Branchiostoma; species Branchiostoma floridae. The sequence goes on along the minus strand of NC_049987.1, from coordinate 17,519,509 downwards.
AAACTTACAGCAAGTCCTTGCCTTTCAACTTGTCACTGTAACAGTTTTGTATTTTATCATTGAAATTGAATTTGAATGAATTTTACTAAATTTAAAATATTATGATAATCATTTTGTTTACAGGTTGTTTTTGTATTAAAATTTTCATTCTGAGTTTATCACAGAATGTCTCTTAAACTTAGTTTGTTTTCCATTTTTATTTTGCTCACTCACTTCAATTTTTCCTGCAGTAATCTGAGAACTAATAATTTAATTTGGCATCGTCTTGAAGTAGAAACAATATTGAGTCATTTTATGTTTGGAAAACCACTTTATTTTACATACTTTGCACCGGTGAGAGTGACAATGAGATATATACAAGAAGAAAAAAATCTCGTCAAAATAGCGCACCAATGTTGTACCAACTTTCTAAGCGCGTTGCGTACGAACTATGCGGAAAGCAGAAATACCGATTTCGGTCTTCGCAAAGGTAGCGTCAGAACGTGCCGGCAAGCAAGTTTGTAGTACAACAATGTAAGTCCAGGGGTTTAACAATGGTGGACTCAGATATGATCTGTGCCATGTGTCTGGGAAGGACCAACGGACAATAGAACATCTTCAGACTGAAACTGAGCGCGTCTGGTTGGTGTGCCGCTAGAAAAGATGCCACTGAAAAGGATTAAAAACCGACTTGCAGACATTGCCAGTTTCTGAACATTGCCAGTTTTTGGACAATGTTCTAGGTGCTGTGTGCATAACGTATACTGTAAGATTAACCACTAATTACCTAAAACGGCATGCATTGACGGGTAGGCTGTAGCAATAGTTAAATGCTTCTTGTCCGACCAAGTTCCGCTGTTCGTTTTGCCCACTCGATTCCAGATTGTATCTGTTTGAGTCTTTGGTCAGATAGTTGCAGACCGTGTCTGTCAGACTCTGTACTTGTATCTATGCCTATATAGCTGGTATAACCGCCCTTTGGCATAACAACTTCGCAGGCACCAGGCATGGTTGTGATCAAAAGACTTTGATATCGCTTAGTGTAAAACCAATTTTCATACTGCCACTACTTGGTGGTTTATTTAGTAGTGGTTAGGAACCAACCATGCAGAACACACCAAAGGAATTTAGCCCTATGATTTCATATTTTTTATTGCCTGTGTGCAATTTTGTAGCACATATTACTGATCAATAGAGATGAACTGTAATTTCCAACACAAAAAATGTGACTTACAGTTACACAAATTTTTGACTGGTGGACTACAGAAACTGACTTCTGTGACGTCATGTTATGTACTATTTTAGGACAAGATTAATAAAACTTGGCTAAATACATGCACAGTACTCCAAACTGTTGCGTTAATAAGAAAATTTACAGTAAATGTGGGTTTGTCCGTTTGCCGCCATCACACGACCCCCCCCCCCCCTGCTCACCCCCCCTAAGAGCAGTCTATGTGTCGATTGTTGTGACAACAGCCCAGCAGACTTCCTGGACCCCCCACTGAAATACTTTCTATTTTTCAGCATCAGGAACAGCCCGAAGCTTAATGTATATTGAGGAAAAGGTCGGGAGGATGTGCCATATTGGAGGGCTGTAGAGCGAGCGATTTCCCTGATAACTGACAGGAGATGGGGGATGTTTGTCTCTTTACTGTAAACACTTAGAACTGGTGACTCCAGACTGCTGGGAATGATGATAAAGAAGATGACACTGATGATATGGCATTGTCAGACACATATGTATAGCTGACATAACAGTTTAAGCTTGCTAGCTCCCTTATTATGCATAACCTTGCAGTTGTGTCTTGCTTAAAATAAAAGAAGGCTGGAAGAAGAATACAGAATTGAAGGCTGTCAGTGATAGCATAGATTTTTAAGGTAGATTCAAAACATGAAATGCTATTTTATCCCTTAAACTGCCAGAGTTTCAGCCCTATAAAGTGCCAGGGTTGGCCGCTGACCCCCGAATAGAGACACCCGAACAAGGCCGAAGTCCCTAACTTCCGGGGGTTCGTGCGCTACACACGCGCAAAGCTGCTGCTTCGGGGGAATACGCTATCGCGGTTATAACCGGGCATGGCACACAGGGCATGTATATGCATGTGTGCTGGATATATCTGGTTTTGGCAGTTTAAGGGATATAATACTGTGTCAACATTGCATTGTTATATAACGATCTACAAACATGCCAGCCATATTGTTGCATACTATATTGAGAAATTTTAAGATTTAACCTGCTTAACTTCATATGTTGTACCATTGATCAAATAGGTACAGAGATGTCCACAGTGTGATAGGCTTTGGCTTTTAAATCAAAGGTAATTAAAGGTAGTCCTATAGCCAAAATTTGCTTGAGGCTATTTTGTGACCCACTGTCTCCTTCGCACACAGTACTGGAAGGTGGACCCCAGCTATCTCTTTCTACTGCCTTTTACCTCACAAAGAAAGTTACACCTGGGTAGAGTGAGTAAAGTTGTCTTAACTGCCTTTGCAAAGGACACAACATCAATGGTAGCAGGGCCTGAGATTAAAAACCAAGGCAGAGGTCGAACCCAGGTTCTGGGCCAAACACCCTATAACTAAGTGTTGCCAGACAAAGTATTGAAAAGAATTACTTAATATATATAATCAAAAGGACATTCCCCAATTATAACTATAACTCTTCCATCTTCACCAGCTGTGATAACTGAAATTTTGTCTTCTTGTATTGCAGCGCTTCTTTCTGGTGGGTTCCAACAACAGAGAGACCAAGTTCAGAGTACTCAAGATTGACAGGACGGAGCCCAAGGAACTGGTTATTATCGATGACAAGGTACATGACTGTATTTTACATGACTGTAGTCATCACTATCCATCTTCACTATTGGTACCCACTTAAGGGCTGGGTACCAGTATGGTGTACCAGTACAAAACTGTTTTTTATTGTTGGACCGGTCCAGAGAAACCCGACCTGAAAATATCAGTGGACTGGATGTTCGACTGATTCGAAAATGAACTGATTATACTGGCAGGCGTTTACATGTCTTGTGGCTTACTGTTCCAAGAAAAGAACAAGAGTGAAGTGGAGAAGAGTTGATAGTCATTTTGACTAAGTTTCTGCAGCTAAATTTGGTGTAAAACATAGACAGTTAGTGTTATTTGCATGAAGATAGGATTTATATGATTTTAAAACCCCAGTGGACAGTGGGTACTCCACCAAACAGAGTCTTTTGTAGCAAAATGGACCATTGTTTTTAGTATCGCCCATTCACAAGTTTTCAGAGAAAATTACGTCCAGGTTCAGGTACGGACCTGGACCTGATCTTCTGGACCTGGGTCGTGCCTGTACCTGAATTTTCTGTACCCACTCCTGGTACCCACCTTTATGCCGATACTGGGAAGGGGGGCTCTGTATGAATGTTCCAATTTTTACTACTTGAATGTGCAGAATTTGTGGGTAAAACCTTGTTTTTTGTACATGACCTAACTACTTGACCATTAATTTTGTAACACTGTTGTAAATGAAGTATGACTGTTTGTTTGTTTGTTTGTTTGTTTTCTGCAGGTTGAATACAGCCAGCGTGAGGTTAGGGAGTTGTTGTCCATGTTAGATGTAGGAAACCGTGCCACACGGTCAGCTCAGAACATTGTTATAAATGAAGTATGACTGTTTGTTTTCTGCAGGTTGCGTACAGCCAGCGTGAGGTTAGGGAGTTGTTGTCCATGTTAGATGTAGGAAACCGTGCCACACGGTCAGCTCAGAACATTGTTATAAATGAAGTATGACTGTTTTCTGCAGGTTGAGTACAGCCAGCGTGAGGTTAGGGAGTTGTTGTCCATGTTAGATGTAGGAAACCGTGCCACACGTCCAGCTCAGAACATTGTTATAAATGAAGTATGACTGTTTGTTTTCTGCAGGTTGAGGACAGCCAGCGTGAGGTTAGGGAGTTGTTGTCCATGTTAGATGTAGGAAACTGTGCCACATGTCCAGCTCAGAACATTGTTATAAATGAAGTATGACTGTTTTCTGCAGGTTGAGTACAGCCAGCGTGAGGTTAGGGAGTTGTTGTCCATGTTAGATGTAGGAAACTGTGCCACACGCCCAACTCAGAACATTGTTATAAATGAAGTATGACTGTTTGTTTGTTTTCTGCAGGTTGAGTACAGCCAGCGTGAGGTTAGGGAGTTGTTGTCCATGTTAGATGTAGGAAACCGTGCCACACGTCCAGCTCAGAAGGGCGGGGCGGGACTGACCAGAACGGTGTCTGCATTCGGCATTGTTGGTGAGTATAATGTCAGGCACAATTCCATGTAGCTTTCTAATCTTTTACCTCATTGGCTATTGTAGCATCTTATCTTTTTCCCATTTGGCTAACTGCTAACTGATTTCTGTGAGACAAATTGCATCATTGAGCATGAGTAAGCAAGAGCTTATTGTGACATAATCATTGACAAGACGTGTTTTTCTTTCAGATGATAAGGTGAAATCTTGAAATTTTCATGCACTTTTCCATTGGCCCCAATTTTGTCTTCCTGTTCCTACAACTTTTTCTTTATAAGTGATGAATATGTTTACAACAATGTTGTTCCTCAAAATGTAAACTAATCTGCAGCACTATTAAACTTAGGATTTAGGATTGAAATTAAACTCTTTATGATTTCATCTTTTTTACTATTTTATCTACAACATTTTATTTTGCTATCATTGACACAATATTGTTGTATCTTTGCTTAACCTTACAGGTTTTGTCCGATTCCTGGAGGGCTATTACATTGTGTTAATCACCAAGAGAAGACGGTAAGTCATTCTAAGATATGCCTCTGCAATCATTATGGCAATAGTCCTTTATAATATGGATTGCTTTGAATGAGTGTAAAACGTAGCATTCCTGACATTGATGTACTGTTGTGTGAGTGAGTCAGTTAGTCAGTGAGGAAGTGTCATGTGAAAGGGAGTGTCAATGACTTCGTGCATTAGTAAAAATGAGTGAGTGTGAGAGTAAGAGAGAGAGTGATTGAGTGACTGAGTGAACGAGTGTGTGATATGTTTTGCTGATTAACAAAACTTTACAACATTCAACTTGCACAAAAGTTGATGTTTTATGTACAATTTGAATGAGTTTGCTACTGAGTGTGCATTTGTTAAGAGTAAGTGAGTGTAAGAGTGAGTGAGTGAGCAAAAAACGAGTGCGTGAGATGTTTTGCTGAGGGTTATGATTGCTAACTTAAGCTTTACAATATTCAATTGAAACAAAAGTTTGATATGTAAATTGTACAATTTAGATGAAAAAAATGAAGGAATTTATATGTTGTCTAGCACATATACATAATGTGTACAAACAGTTGTATCATTAGTTATATAATTACTGCAGAGAACTCAATTGTGTAGATGCCCCCAAAGCTTCTTTTTTTACTTATTTCTTCTCTTTACCCTACAGAGTTGCAATCCTTGGTGGCCACACCATCTACAAGATAGAAGACACCAGCATGATCTACATACCCAACGACAGTGTGCGGAACGCTCACCCTGACGAGTCACGATACGTCAAGATCTTCCAAAATGTGGACCTTTCCAGCAACTTCTACTTCAGGTATCATGCAGTACTGCAGATAGTTGCTAGAGGGAGCTTTTCACATGACTTGTGAAGTGAAGCTGTTGGGCCTGTAGATCTCAAACCTCAGACTTTGCAATGAACCCAACACATATATTGGGTCCACTTGGATTTGGCTAGCTACAATTTTTGATCCATAGCATTGTCACATTGTGCTGTCACTCATACGTTACTGTCTTTAAAAAAAGCATTACAAACTTATTAGACGATGACTACTTTCACTTCAACCCACCTCAGAGTCTATAATGCTTGAATTGTGTAGCAATGTGGAAAATTGTGAGCTTGAATCTCCGGGCTGTGTCGCTCACTCAACATAGACTGTACTGGAAAGGGTAGCAGTTCTTATGACTGGACATTTTAAGCCGTGGTCCACTGTTCATCTGGCTTTATTAAAAAAGAGCCAGGGGAATTTCCCTGGTACAATGAACCTGTAAATACTGTAAATAGCATTTTCTTCTAATATGTCACGACTCATGATGAGTGGAAGATTGCAACAAAGCTTTTCAGTGGATCAAACTGGTTTAAAAGCACTTTCATTGTCGTCCACTGTTCATTTCAAAGAACGCTAGGGGAATTGGCCCCATTACAATGAACCTGTAAATAGTGTACATAGTATCCGTCTTCTCTGTCACAAGTAGACGAAGATTAGCTCGTCAGACTTCAGTGAACTAAACTGGTTTTAGATCACTGTTGCGTTCACTTAGAGTAGCCCGTAGAATTATACAAGAGTTGATACTGACTACATTTACCCTCTTACCTCCACAGCTACAGCTACGACCTGACTCACACTCTACAGTTCAACCTGACTGCTGCTTGTAACTTCCTACCGTTCGGACGTACCAGGAAACACGACAAACAGATGGATTCCGCTGATGATGATGATGATGTTGATGATGATGATTATGAGGAGGAGGATGGAGAAGAGGAAGGGACCAAGGACCATGTGTTTGAAACCAGTGAGGAAAGTGGGGATGAGAAGATAGACGAATCTGTGCCAAATATCGAACTAGAAAAAGGTTAGGTTGCTATTCTTTTATTTTCGTATTAGTAGCTAGGAACCACCCAGAGTTTTCTCCCATCATTTGATGCAGCTCTGGACACCATTTTTGTAGGACACCCCAGGTTGGTCCTCCAACAGATGCCTCATCAATGGCAGAAGAGGAACGACCAGGTCTGGGAGCTGTTTCCACAGACTTCTGGCCATGTTTGAATTCAGGATGCCAGCGTTTTACAAGGTCATATGATGGGGCATCATCACCATAAGTTTCTTTCATTTCATCAAAAGTCTCCTTTGGCGTGCGTCCTTTCAAATACAAAAACCGGATCACTGCGCGACACTCAACTGGCTCCATTTTACACCTGGTCCATTTCACACCTAACTCAGTTCAAACACCAGTAAATCAGAAACCACAATTAGTTCAGAGCTCTTTTTTGCAACATAAACTATAGAGATATGATTCATGACACATGCAAAATTTCATCTAGATCAGACAACTGGAAGTGGGTCAGAGTTATTACTTATTGAACGCCCCTCGTAGCAAAGGAAAAGATTGAGCCAGCAGTTACTACAGAGGATGGCTGAATGTAGGCCCTGGGATTTTTGTGGTTTCCAACTTACCTGATCCCGATTTGCAACGCTTAGTATGAAAGAGGCTTACGTCATTATGGTCAATGTTAAATACATATTAGCTTTTAATGCTCATTGATTTTTAATTTGTCTGTAGATTCAAATGAATGTGGCATTGTTTTGTGTTTATTTCCCGTCCAGGTCATATCTGTGGTGTCCAGAACTCACCAGAGTACAAATACGTGTGGAACAGCCACATGTTAGAGAAGTTTGAGGACAGAGTCCACCCAGACTGGAGAATGTCCATCATTCACGGCTTCTGTGCACAGTCTAGTATCCTTCAACCATCTATGAAATATTACTTGTATATAAGTCAGGTATTATGTCTTACTATTAGTGTATAGTGAAGTTGGAGTTACTCAAACCACAATAGTGTGACTTTGATAACATGTATTTTTGATTGGTTGTATAAATTATTGCCTTGATTCGCTCATGAAAGATGGAGGTATAGTTTCTACTATGTATATGTCACAGGGGAGATTGGAATCCAGGGGGATTCGGAATCCTCCTAGGGGAGATTGGAATTCCAATCTCCCCTAGGGGAGATCAGAATTCCAGTCTCCCCTAGGAGGATTCTGAATCCCCCTAGGGGAGATTGGAATTCTAATCTCCCCTAGGGGAAATTGGAATTCTTCTGTATTTCCAGTCTCCCCTAGGGGCATTCCAGATTCCCTAGGGGACATTGAAATTCTTCTGTCATTCTACTGCAATTCCAATCTCCCCTAGGAGAATCAAGAATTCTCCTAGCTAAGGAGAGATTGGAATTCTACCAGAACTATACTCAAGGATGTTACACTATTGTCACTTTTACAATTATACTGAAGGATACCAAACTTGTGTCACTTCTACAACGTTAACTACACTTAAGTCTGACTAGTGAAATGTACTGATCTGAATAGGTGTGAAACTGTAACATCTTGAAACTGTGATTGATATTTTGGCATTTTGGCACTTTGATCACTTTACAGTTGTTATTGTTCTTCCAAAGTTGCGAAATGATTCTATGTCAATGTTAACTACACTGAAATGTACTCAATAGCTGTTAATTTTGCCAAATTTTGAACTGCAGGTTTTGATTGGAATATGACCTCTAAAGTATGGAGTCACTAACTTATAATGGCATATGCAAATGTGCTAATTTACATATTGGTGACATTTGCATACCGTTATATAATTATGAGTTAGTGACTCAAATGATTCAGTCTACTTTCCAAAACAATTTCATCCATTCTGATTATTGGTAACATCAAAGATTGTCCTGGTAGAATTCTGGATTCTCCTCTATTACTAAATGTTTGAAAATATGATGTTTAATGAGCTATAGTATAGAATATAGTATAGGATAAGGTGCTATTGTACACTATAGAGAAGCATTCTTAACCTTAGATTGTCAGCAAAAATGATAAGTGTTAGATATGAAGCATAAGATATGATGATTTATTCTTAGAAATAATTATAAATCCTTTGTTGCATTGTTTGAAACTTTGAATCCATTCATGGTAGATTCAAAGATGATCCTGGTAGAATTCCAATCTCTCCTAGGAGTGATTGGAATCCCAGTAGAACTCCAGAAGGATTCTAATCTCCCCTAGGGGAGATTGGAATTCCAATCTCCCCTAGGAGGATTCCAGATTCTCCTAGGGGAGATTGGAATTCTGATCTCCCCTAGGGGAGATTGGAATTCCAATCTCCCCTAGGAGGATTCCGAATCCTCCTGGATTCCAATCTCCCCTGTGACATATACATGCATGTGTGTGTGTTTGTGTGTGTGTGTGTGTGTATTTGAATATCTTAAGAATCTCTGGATGGATAATCATTGCATTGATATTTGGGACATGGGTAGTTGTGTTTGCCTTGATGCACGGACCGTCGGTTATGTTTGATTTGGGGCCTCCTGGTGGCTGACACTATTACTGCAGCAAGAATTCTGTTTTGTTGTTGTTGTCCTGGTCATGTTGTAATTTTTTAAATGTATTTTCAATTGATGATTTTTGTGGTACTATGATAATTATCTAAAAGTACTGTACATGTATTTGATATTTCCTTCATTTGTTTAGACATTGAACAATGCTTTGTTTCTTATCCAAGTAAGCTGCCACATTCAATCTTGCCCACGTCCACTATTTGAAAGTTGAACCTTGATGAGTATTGTCAGATGTGTGTGTGTATGGCCGCCCCGTCTTCATCACTCTGATCGCTCGCCGCTCCATCCTCTTTGCTGGGACCAGGTTCTTAAAGAGGGGGGCAAACTGTGAGGTGAGTCCTTCAGAGATGTACAGTACAGGCTGCAAAATATGCATCAAATTTCGCTCAACATTGTGCAAAATTTTGCAGGAGCTGACGCAAAACTTTCGATGCATTCTGCAAAATTTTACATCGCGTAACATAAAATTATGCAGTGCGTTCTGCAAAATTTCTCAGGACGTTTTGTAAAACTTGATGCGTATTTCATGGCCTGTACTCTACGATGGGTGGTAAGGTTGTCTGGGGGATAGGGTGTTTGACTCATAATCTAAAGGTTCTGGTTTGAATCCCTAACAGGCCCCGATGTACATGTTGTCCACTAGAAAAGGCACTTATGAGTAGCAAATCTATATATAGGTATCTGTGGTTAGGGACGGATCTCAGATGGGACGAAAAGCCAGAAGTCCCATGTTTTAGACATTCAGTCACACCTCAAGCACTTTAAAATCCTACCACGCAGAGTACGGGCCCTTCCCTGAGTGAGTGGATAAAATTAATCTGTCTGGATATGCAGCTTGTATTTTACAGTCCAAACTTGGTGTGTTACACCAAGGCAGTTTATTAGTACAAGGTTTAAAATACAAAGAAACTCACATGGACTACATGCTGTAGTTTTGCTGTTATTATCAAAGGCTTAGAATATCACTTGCTACTAACTAAAGGCAAGAGCCATATCACTTAAGCACAAAAGTAAATGCTTACCATTAAATCTATTGTCATGTTCTCACTAAATCTCACTTAGTCTTAGCTGTCTTAGTTTATCATTTAAAGAAAAGTTAAACATAATGTAAACTAAGCTACAAATGTATGCTGTACAAAAATGTAGATCTATAGTAATGTATCTAATCACTAAATCGTTGACATGATTGTGTCATCCCTTTTCATAAAACAAGTGACTGTATACAATGACCCAATATACTGTAAATGCATTTAAGTTCGCGGGGATTTAATTTTGCGGCAGCAGGAAAAAAGACTTTTCGCGGTGGTTTTAAGTTCACGGTAACACCATAAACTGCAGTCTAATACCATAATAGAAAAATGTTCACGGTGGTTTTAAGTTCGCGGACATTTATCCACCGCAAACATTTCTGCATTTACAGTATTGTGACTCTGTGTTCTCAAGAGAACTAGACTGCTAATTTCATTAGTCCCTGTTGTAACTGAATAAGTATTGAACATGTCAATCATCAGGGTCAGGTAGCCAATGAGGTGGAGACGGAGCAGATAGTCCACGATGCCTCAGTGCTGTCGCTGGGCAGCGGACGGTATACCGCGTACGTGCAGATGAGGGGCTCCGTGCCGCTATACTGGTCACAGGACATCACCACCATGATGCCCAAACCTCCCATTGGCTGTAAGTAAAAAAAGACCTTTATTCAGTGAGGACACCTATCTTATATTCAAAGAACTGCAGCTGGTCAGAAGTATGTAGCACATAGCGTACACTTGTCATGTGATCATTGAAACTTTTGTCTTTTCAACAATGCACTACAAGCTTACAAGAAAACTTAGTGTTAGGTGTGTGTGAATATTGTTTGTTTTTGTTGGGGGGGGGGGGATTTGACATTGTGTGAGTGTGTGTTTTTTTCCAAAGTTTTCTGTGACTCTAGTTTTTCTATATCTGAAATAGACAGGTGAAATAATTTTATGTACATTCGAAATCTTGTGCCATTGTATTTGCTATTGAATGTACTGTTGAAGATAGCTTTTTGAATTGTTCAATCATTCTAGAATGTATGATTTATAATTGTATTGTATTAAATTACATGTCATAATACATAATTATGATTTTCAGTGGACTTAGCTGATCCATACACCTGTGTTGCTGGTCTACACTTCAACGACATGATGAAGAGATACGGAGCCCCAGTTATCATTCTCAACTTAGTGAAGGTACATGGAAGAGCTAAAAAAATATTGTTAACACATAATACTGTAAACATGTCTACATTCAACCATTTTCAGTACTGTAACATTAACAACTTCTTATCTGCTGTGTATATTTTGAACTTGAATATGAAATTGCAAGTACGGTTTAGATAGCTGTCAATCATAATCGAAACTTTAGAATTCATTCGCAAATTATAAAATTATTAATCACCGAATTTTTCCTACATTGTAATAGCCACGATTTCAGTTGCCTATCTGGTACCATCCTCCAGGCTGAAGTGCTACTTCTGGCAGCTAGGTGGCGCTGCAGTAAGCAAGCATGCCTGCCAGTAATGGACTAACCACCTGTTCTGTTTGCAGAAACGCGAGAAGAGAAAGCACGAGAGCGTGCTGACGGAAGAGCTGGTCTCCGCGATCAACTACCTGAACCAGTTCCTGCCTCCGCAGCACGCCATCCAGTACATCGCCTGGGATATGGCCAGGTTCACCAAGAGGTCAAGAGCGGCATGAATTGGGACAACCCCAGTCTTCATCTACCCTTTGTTTGGCATCATTTCCCAGAATGCAACTGACATTGCCCCCCTCCCCCCTTGCTCAACCACACTTTGTAGTTTTTGTGATTTTGTGTCTAAATTTGCAACATGTACCTTTTATGAACATTTTTGTTTACACATTGTTTGGCATAATTTCCCAGAATGCAACTGACATCGCCCCCCTCCCCCTCGCTGCATCCTTAACCCTCTCAACACGTCATAAAATTTTTTCCTGTATACCATATACGACATATAATTTCAGTCTATACAGGTGTCAATTAGTACTTTTTGTGTATTATTATTACAGCTGTTATGTAAGGAGTAGATTAGGAAAACTATATATTGCTGGAAAGCTTACAGAATGGCCTTTCCAAAACAAGCAAAATAAATATCATACCATCAATCTGAGGACAGCAATCGTCATGGAAACCACTCAAAAACACATTTGCATCACTCCCAAAAAAAGTTTCACAAAAGAAAATATTTGGCTAGGGGCTGAGTTTTTTGTGTCATTTATCATAAAACTATGTAGAAATACTCAACCATACATACACAATGCTGGTATGCTGTTAGAATGACCAAAAACTAAAAATCAAAGCATGATTTCAAATAAGTTCAGTGTTGACAAACAAATGTTACCCCAATAAACAGTTGTGCCCCCCTCCCCACACCTGTAGTTGTACTATTAAAATAATGAATATGCCTTGTGCTAAACGGCAAATTATTTTTCTGGATGTTCTCCACATATCAGGGAGTCAAATAAATCCATTTACTATGACTTGGGTAGAGAAACAGGTATCAGAGTATATAAAATGTCAATTTGGACCAGTGACCTATTTGACCTGACCTGGACCTCCTTCTGCCCCAAGAAAAACAACAAGGAAGCATGCATGTAGAACTCATTAGACACGGTGATATCAGCTCATTTGATCTCAACAAAAACAGCTGGGTGTTTGCCTTACTGTCCCTCAAGGATTTCCCTGTCTTCACTCCTGTAAGCCTCCAACAAAATTATCCACCAAACTGTCTCCATTTCTGCTAAATTTACTAAATAAACCTGTAGAAAACTGAAGCCAAAACACACGCTGGAGGCCTCAGAAACAGGGCTCAAATGCTAGATCCCTTCTGGTTGGTCAAAGATACAAGCATCCTGATTGGCAGACTCTGCCAAATTTCCCATTTCACAGTAGTCAGTTTGAATTTCCCGCCGGAATCAAACCTGAAGCCACGATCATGGCTTCTCGTGTCCTATGGGAAAGCCATGATAGTGGCTTCTCGTGCTGAGAGGGTTAAACTAATGTTTGCTCCCTACCCAACCCTACCCAACCCAACTCCACTTTATAACTTTTATAATTTTGTTGCAAAATTTGCAGCATGTACGTTTTATGTTTATGATGCAGCATGTTTCAATAATGTTTGCATGATGTTGTGCAACAGAAGTTAATGTCCCAATTCAAGCTTTAAGTTTGTGGATGTATGGCAAAATATTCCTGTCTTGCATGATGCTTTTGTTTGTTTCGTTGTCTAAAAAATCGCACAATGTCTTTCAAATTGGTACAAATATTGTAGCTGATAACGTTTACCAACATAATTCCCCAGGTTACATATATCTGCCACACTGAAAAAATACATTGTATATACATGTACTGTACATCCCCCAGTATATGTAATGCACTCCTGCATATCTACATTGTGTATATCAAGTGCTACACTAGAAATTGCACTGTTTTTCAAAGTGGCTAGTATATGTGATTCAGCAGACAAATTTTACATTAAACATAGATTGTAAATACGATTTCAATCATTTTATGCATGAAATATCCAATTAAAGATGTGCTATGAAGAGTTTATTGTCCACATGACAACTTTCATCAAATGATAAAAAAAAATTGTGAAAAAGAAAGTAGAATTGGTCTATGCCCCCCTCCCACCTATCTGACTGATTCTATTGTTTCCCCCTCACAGTAAGAATGTGAATGTGATGGAGAGACTAGGGGAGATAGCAGACCGTGTGGTGATGAAGACAGGCTTCTTCAAGAGTGGTCCCCATCTGTACTGCACCAAGCTCAGGCCAGAGGAAAAGTATAGTGAGATGCAAGGTACATAGTATACATGATATGCAATGTATGTGTGCACCAAGGACAGGTGTGTTTTCCTGTGTGTGAAAAGTGTTCAGTACCAGGGACAGGTGTGTTTGCCTATGTGTGGTTGTGTTCAGCGCCAAGGACAGGTGTGTTTACCTGTGTGTGGATGGTGTTCAGTACCAAGGACAGGTGTGTTTACCTGTGTGTGGTTGTGTCCAGCGCCAAGGACAGGTGTGTTTGTGTGTGGATGGTGTTCAGCACCAGGGACAAGTGTGTTTACCTGTGTGTCGATGGTGTTCAGCACCAGGGACAAGTGTGTTTACCTGTGTGTCGATGGTGTTCAGCACCAAGGACAGATGTGTTTACCTGTGTGTGGATGGTGTTCAGTACCAAGGACAGGTGTGTTTACCTGTGTGTGGTTGTGTTCAGCGCCAAGGACAGGTGTGTTTGTGTGTGGATGGTGTTCAGCACCAAGGACAGATGTGTTTACCTGTATTTGGATGGTGTTCAGCACCAATGACAGGTATGTTTTCCTGTTTGTGGATGATATTCAGCACAAAGGACAGGTGTCTTTGCCTGGTATGGATGGTGTTCAGTACCAAGGACACAGTTTTTTGCCTATTAGTGGATGGTGTTCAGTACTAAGGACAGGTGTGTTTGCCTGTGTTCTTCTTTGATAATCAGTTTTCAAGTGGCATGACTAAGTGTTAACATCGCTGTAATTTGCCAAGAACAAAATATCTTTCAACACTGTAATTGGCAGAAAGTGTTCAATTTCGCTGCTTGATTTTAGAATTTTGACAGCATGTAGCTATAATACTAAAAATTCCATACACATGGTTTTGTACATTACTATATACGTGTATAATAGAATTTGTTAAGATACCAGCCAGTGTGTAATAAAATCAATGTTGCCCAATTTCATGAATTCAAATCACAGGTGTAACAGACCAATCTAATTCCACACAAACTCAACATGAATCATTATACACTAAGTATGCTGTCTCTCTCACACAGAGGTGTTGCAAACAAATCAGACCTGCCTAACTTTATCATCCCACCTCAAGGTGTAGCAGACAAATCAGACCTGCCTGACTTTCTCGCCCCCCCCCTCCCCTCAGGTGTAACAGAGGAGTCCGGTCGCCGCCAGACGGGAGTACTGAGGACTAACTGTGTGGACTGTCTGGACCGTACCAACACAGCGCAGTTTGTGACGGGGAAGGTGGCCCTGGCGTTCCAACTGTACTCACTAGGGGTGCTGGAGGATCCGAAATTAGAATTTGACACGGATGCAATAAGGTAACAATCTGATAATTACTGTTCTTTTACCAAATTACGTTTGAATCTTACCATATTCAAGAAACAGATTGAATAGATTGAAATTCTACATTGAAATTTGGCAAGATTTATTTGTATGTCATGGTGCAAAATGTTTTTTCGAAAAGATCTTTTTATTAATCTAAATTTTCAATGATTGTATGACGATTATAGCTCTCAGGGTTCCTATCAATAATTATGATATTGTCTTTTTTGTTGTTTATTAATAATGTTTACATAACTTAAAGGGGCATTCCACTCCAGAAGGGAGTATTGTTTTCCAATAGATAATGTGTCAATGAATACATAATCAGCCGAATTTTGTGGAATTCACCTTGGGATGAATTACGTGATGTGTGTTTTATAAAACAATAATGACACATACTAAACCCATGCAGACCCTACCCATGCATTCCCTATACGCATAGAAACTTTGTTTATCGTACATATTTTCGGAATAAATGAGGTACGCTAAGCACACCGAGAAGGCAAATTGCTCATAAGATAGCAAAGAATACAAGAACAAGACGAGATTTCTTAGCGAACCTGAAATTAGTTTTGTAACCTTACCTAAAAGTTTTGCATTGTATTCAGCCATAGGATTAATTCAATTAGAGGGTACTTGGGGAGTTTAGTAGAACATTGAATGCTTTTGAGGCATGTGGAGCAACTGGGTACTTTATCGTATAATGTGAAGTATTATGCAGTTATCACTTCCTAAAATTTATATCTACCGGAAAATAACACTCCCGTGTGGAGTGGAATGCCCCTTTAAGACATGCTACCTAACAGTCATATTTTAAAAGGTAAACTTAAGGTAGTCCCATTGCCTTTTTGAGGCCGTAGGGGCAGTGGGTTGTTATGCACAGCCAATCCCTCTCCTTCCACTGCCTTTTACCTACCCAAACCCTAAATCAGTTAGTACCCATTTTTAGTGAGTGGAGTGGAGTAAGGAAAGTCATGTTAACTGCCTTACCTAAGGGCACAACATCAGTTGCATGTCACAGGATTTGGACCCTGTACCTCCTGGTTATGGGCCAAATACCCTAACCGTTACAACAGCACAATGCCACGCAAGGACATTTTCTACTGTTACAATAATTTGTGATTTTTAAGAATTTTTGATATGTTCTAAATGTAACAACTTCTTCTGTTGACAGAGTATTTGAGGAACTGTATGAAGACATGGGTGACACCCTGGCCCTGCAGTACGGGGGGTCCCAACTGGTCCACAGCATCCAGTCTTACCGCAAACTGACTCCATGGACCTCCCACTCACGGGACATCATGCAGACTCTCTCCAGATACTACAGCAATGCTTTCTCAGGTAGGTTTAACCTTTATGCTGCTAAGGTAGTCTTTTAAACTGACTCCATGGACCTCCCACTCACGGGACATCATGCAGACTCTCTCCAGATACTACAGCAATGCTTTCTCAGGTAGGTTTAATCTCCGTACTAATAAGGTAGTCGTTTAAACTGACTCCATGGACCTCCCACTCACGAGACATCATGCAGACTCTCTCCAGATACTACAGCAATGCTTTCTCAGGTAGGTTTAACCTTTATGCTGCTAAGTTAGTCTTTTATCACTATGAACTGACTCCATGGACCTCCCACTCACGGGACATCATGCAGACTCTCTCCAGATACTACAGCAATACTTTCTCAGGTAGGTTTAACCTTTGTGCTGCTAAGGTAGTCATTTATCACATTAAACTGACTCCATGGACCTCCCACTCACGGGACATCATGCAGACTCTCTCCAGATACTACAGCAATACTTTCTCAGGTAGGTTTAACCTTTGTGCTGCTAAGGTAGTCATTTATCACATTAAACTGACTCCATGGACCTCCCACTCACGGGACATCATGCAGACTCTCTCCAGATACTACAGCAATACTTTCTCAGGTATGTCTAACCTTTTATCTCTTTAAACTGTCACTATTGCTGGATCAAGTCCATCGGCCAATTAACAGTTGTATTTATTGTGGAAGGGTATTGATTGATAGCTGGATTGATGATCGTTATGTCTATGCCATTTTATAGATGCTGAGAAGCAGAGTGCGATAAACCTGTTCCTGGGTGTGTTTCTGCCCCACGAGGGGCATGCCAACCTGTGGGACCTGCCCACAGACTACTACCTGCACCACACCTACTCCAGGGGGGACTTCCCCAGGATCAGAAGGAGGTACAGTTCAATAATGCTCCACTCCTGAGGTGTCGCCAAAAATTAGAAGTATATGTAGAGGTGTTCTTTAGGAGGTACAGTTTGATAATGCCCCCACTCCTGAGGTGTCGCCAAAAATAATAAGTACTTGTAGAGTTGTTTTTTTAGGAGGTACAGTTTGATAATGCCGCACTCCTGAGGTGTCGCCAAAAATAAGAAGTGCATGTAGAGTTGTTTTTTTAGGAGGTACAGTTCAATAATACCCCACTCCCAAGGTGTCGCCAAAAAATAAGGTGTTGTTTTAGTGTTTTACCTTTGAAAAAAGAAATATCATAATGGCTTAAATGAAATGCTGGGAAAGGTACACAGTGCCTTTATTTATGAAAGAATAACGCTAATATTTTGATTTTTTTTTCACACAACAGTTACACACAGTGGTGGGAGCTTCCCGTTCTTCGAGCCTTGCCCTTACCACAAGATGAAGGTAATGGAATTGAAAATCAAGTGTCATTTAAGTGTCATTTGTATGGAAAAGATTCGTCCACAACATACAACTTCATACTCACCATGATCTAACTCTTTTTCATTGAGCATTTCTTGTTTACGTAGTGGATGATATTATTTGCTGCTGTCAATGACTTTGAGTTTGCAGAATTTTTTCAACACCTGTCCTTTGTTCTGAACACCATCCACACACAGGCTAACACACCTGGCCTTGGTGCTGAACACCATCCGCACACAGGCAAACACACCTGGCCTTGGTGCTGAACATCATCCATACACAGGTAAATACACCTGTCCCTGGTGCTGAACACCATCCACACACAGGTGTATTAAACACACCTGTACTTGGTGCTAAACACCATCAATACACAGGCAAACACACCTGGCCTTGGTGCTGAACACCATCGACACACAGGCAAACACACCTGGCCTTGGTATTGAACACCATCCACACACAGGTGTATTAAACACACCTGTACTTGGTGCTGAACACCATCAATACACAGGCAAACACACCTGTCCTTGGTGTTGAACACCATCCACACTGGTAAACACACCTGTCCCTGGTGCTGAACACCATCCATACACAGGCAAACACACCTGTATAATTGTACTAGTAATTGCTTGTTTGCAGTACTTTGCTTTCCTTGAAAGAACAAATCTTTTTATCTCTATCTTGACCAGTGTCCAGAGACCACAGAGACGGTCAGGTTGTCCACTGGGGAAGTAAGGACGATGAGCGATTGGACGAGTTCTCAGAGTACTACCGACCCTTCCAGCTGACCATGTTCGAGGACCTGTTTGTCAGCAACATGCCGCATTCTATCAAGTAAGCAATGACATTTCTTTCTTCTGCAAGATGAATTTGAAAAGCATTGTTGAAGACAAAGCAGGTAAATGTCACAGGTTGAGCGTAAATTAAGTGCTTTTGCTAAATAAGAAGTCCTTATTAGCCTGGTACTTTAAAGGCATTTAACTTTGCGGAAATTTACTTTTGCGACAGCGAAAAAAATGGAGTGTTCGCGGTGGTTTTAAGTTCGTGGTAGCGCCATAGACTGTAGTCACATACTATATTGGAAAATGTTCCATGTGGTTTTATGTTTGCGGTGAAGTGGGAACCCCGAAAACCACTTCATCCATAGATGCTTCTTAAAACCTCCATAAGGTTGAAAATACTTATTTCCCTCCCCATTACCTATGCCGAGAAGGTTAAATATGTTTTGGGGAGCTTCATGTGTGTGTGTGTGTGTGTGCTGTAAAGTGTAAAGTGGATGATCTCGATATTTAGTATGTTGGGAGGTCTTGATAAGACCTTGCTGCATTGTGAAAAAATCTACTGCTTGCTGCAGTCTGTAATTGGAATTTATGTGTATTTCAGAAATATTTTAATGGAAATTTCGTTTTATTTTGATAGGGACTTCATGCCAAATCCCAGTGACCCCAAGTCAGACCCTTGTCCCTTTGCTGTCAGGAAAACTACTGGGAAGTTTGGGTGAGTTCTTTTAAATCTTCCATCAATTCCTCTAGCTTTAAAACTTTGTATTGCGATAAAACAGTGCTTTTTAGATCTTTATCAATGATGCAGTCATTGTACATTCAGATCATTGATTCATTCATTCCTTGAATTTCATTCATACATTCATTCATTCCTGCTGTTTCACTAATTGTAAATGACTTGTCTTTATTTCAGTAGGAGGCAAAACCAAGTTTGAAAAAGTCTATAGTACAATATAAATGTGTTATGTGTTATGATTTCACAGTAAGAAATTAGTGCAAAAATAAACCCACTGCAAGTATTTTAAGATTTACAGTACATATGTATTTTTACCAGGTTTGGGAGTGGCAGAAAGGCCATTGGTGCGACCCCTCCCACCTCCGCGGCGCCAGAAGACAACAGCTCGTCGGAGAGCGATGTGTCCAGCGAGGACGATCTGACGTCCTCGGCCACGCCCATCAGTCCACTGTCCTCCAGCTCCACCCACGTCTCCTTCAAGGTCAGGGTCATATGTTGTTCGCATCCATCTGTCTCATAAGACAATGGCAGGCAGACTTACCGTCTGCCTGGCCTGCACATGACTTTTTAAGGGGAAGGAGGAATGTGCACATCCTTCTCCACCCTCTTGTCTACTGGTGCACTAACATGGGCAATAACTGCATGACACATGTGCGATGGCCCCAGCAGATGCAGGTTTGTTGTTTGGAGTTTTTGTCTGCTAGGAGGACTTCCGACCAAGGATATAAGGGGTTCCTCCTACTTCTGACTCGTGTATAGCGGTTGCGTCATGCCCGAACATGCCCCTAAGGCCTGCCACTGCCACAAAGGCCTGTTACTGCCATTATGTACAGCGGAGAAAACCATAGAGTTGGCTTTACAATCTGTGTGTATAGTCCATTCGGTACAGTGCTTATATCAGAAAATTTTTATAAGGACGCACACCCAGATTATTTGGGGTCTTAATTATAATATATAGAGGCTGCGCACCCTCAAGTCTAACAACTGTCTGTTCCAAGAAATACTTCTGTAATAAGTCAGTAGCAGAAAAGTCATGGATGAGAATGAATGATGTCCTTCTAGCTGAAGAACAACTATATGAAAAACAGTCTGCAGGCTGATTTTAGCTTCTTACAAATAAACAAACTTTAGGTTTAAACAAATATTATCTTTTTTTTGTTGCCCATACCATGCAGGACTTGTTCCAAACCATGAAGGAGACCTATGGTGTTTCCATCAACAATATGGAGGCCATGGAAAGGAAGGACCTTTCTGTGTACAGGAGGTATGGTGTGGGTGTCATTACTATGTTTTTGGAGTCTTTTTCCTTCGTCACATCTTCAAGTTGAACATGCCTCTAATGGTACTCATTGTTGTATAGTCTTTTGTAATACTGCAGTCGATTCTAGGCCTGTTTCAATGCACAGTTCTTGCATGTCATGTAGGATAATAATTTCTTCTTGATCAATATGTTTTTTGTTGAATATTTATCATTTTCTTCTTATCCTTTGTATGCCTTTAATGTTCATTGTACATGTCTGCCTCCAATACCTTTTTTCTGCAATTTCATCTACATTTTACTCAACGTCATTGTGTACATTAAATGTACTTTTTAAAAGAAAAGAAATTTCGCCAGCACAAAATCCCTATTTTGTGATGTCACCCATGTAGATACGTAATGATTGGACTGAATGCGTCCAAGCAGTTCACTGACCCAAAAGGAGTTCCTCGGGCAAGGAAGACATTAACTGAGTTGTAAGTACTGAGTTATTATCATCTTAAAAACTCTATTTATATATCCATTTTTTATCTTAATTATGAAATTATGAACTTAAGCTGACTTGGACAACAAGAATAAATTTGAGCCTGTGACATTAGTAATAGAGAATACAACACAGTGTATTCCATATCACCCTAGGTACCAGCCCAACTGTAGGTATGATCGAGAAAACACGCATTTCAATGCAAATGTGCCAAGAGTTGAGCAAATTCGGTGTCCTTGAACAAAAAAAATGTAACAAGAACACAGTCCCAACATTCAAATCCGGTATTCAGATTTTCGACATGCATGCTAAGTGCGTTTAAATAACTCTAAGGAAACTTGTCTGATAACAGTAGAACCTTGTGTGATAACTCAACCTCGTGTGATAACCCAAGTTATCACCCATCCGGAAAGCCTGTATGGAACAATATGATGGCTCAGATAGGACATAAAGGTAGCTATAGAGTATAAAAGGACTCACCACAATTACATTTGATATGCAATAAGCAACGAAGCAAAAAAGGTACCTAAAAGCATTGGAGACGACAGCAGTGAAAGTAGTCCCCACAAAAATAACTAATCTGAACAGTAGTAGTAGTAGTAGTAGTTACTGTTACAGTAGTATCCTTTAAAATTGTTTTGTCTTCCAGTTATCCCACCAGTGCATTCAAGATTGACAGCTCCAGAGAAGTCATCCCTCCCACTGTGGACAAACGGTCCAAGAAAGTTTACGAGGAGTACTTAGAACTGGGGAAGACGGGTCATACCAAACCCATCACCAGGGAGGACTTTGAAGTGTACAGAGGGTACGTCAGCAAAAAGTACAAGTAAAACTAGGAAAACTTCTTAGCTTTATGCAACTGTTGCAAATGTGTATTGTTACAAAAACTGTAAACTAAAATTAGTCTTGTTATGTACACAACGGTATTATCATTAAGGTTATGTGCTTGTACTAAATGTATGATATAGTTTATCTTGAATGTAATATGTAGTATGTTGTAAATGGTACTATATATGTGCAATAATATCTCTATACTAGAGTGTATTTTAGGTTAAGACAGTTGCAAGATGAACAAGACAATAAAGAATATTGTTAGAGTCAGAAAGGGATGGGATAGAGATGTTTTAGTCTCGAAAAGTTTTTACAAGAACTTCATGTCAAAGAATGAATTTTGCTCAAAAACTAGAATAAGGTTTGTTGACATTGAGCTTGCAAAACCACGAGATTTGATTGCACTGAATGATGTAAAATTGCAGTAGTAGTGTACTCTCCAAGCAGAGGTTGGTGGGAAAAATCGTGACCTTTTCCTTTCATAATTTTTTTCGACCGGCCTTCGCACTGTGGGAAAAATACATGAAAGGAAAAGGTCATGATTTTTCCCACCAACCTGTGCTTGGAGAGTAGCAGTAGTGTACGTTATACATAAATTTGTATCTGTAAATTACATGTTTAAATTTGTGATATATTGCAAATATACGTTTCCAATTACACAAGTTACACTTCCAGTATTAGGAAACCCGACAACAAGCTAATGAGGTTCGAATATGCCAAGTTGCAGTTGCATCAGACATGTTATGTATGGGGAGAATGACAGATAATTCTAATGGTATAGCTTTGTTCAGCTGTACTAAAAAATGTTGAAGGAAGCATTATATTATGTCATGAGGAACAAAGATCTGCATTGTATAGACTCCGAGATACATATAGAATGTCTACCTTGGCTTTCTCCTTGCGTGCAGTATGAAATAAAGGTAACATTTCGTAGAACTCAACCTTCGTGAAATGGGCTAGGGTGTGGTGGTTGGAGGGTGTTTGTTATAGACATCTCAGGGGCTAGCCTTACAGAAAATGATACGTTCGATTGGCAAAAATTCTCGGAATTCTACAACTTTTTCGCGCCAATGTAGCTGTATCATCCCTTTGAAGTGGAATAGTTTGCGTTGACAGATTGTCATGGTATTTGGAATACAGATAGCTTTTGTCATGGGCCGTGAGCGAGCGAGTAAGATAGCTTTGGAGATGCCTTACATAATCAATTTTTATCATGCAGATCAGGGGCTAATTTGCATAAATAATGAGGACAGTTTATATTAATAATAATAACTAGGTGTATTTTGCCAGCCAGTAGGTACCCAAATTATACGCCTACTTCATTTCATAAAAGCAGATACTCAAAGATAAGACACATTAGTCAATTCCAAGTCACCATGAGGGTTTTAGATGATATTTGTAATAAGTCTGAATTATGTTGAATAAAAGAATATCTAAGCCACAATAATTGATTTTTTTTTAGATTGACTAAGAAAATATTCATCTATTTGAATTCATTTGAATAGTTTAGAAACATTTTGAAAGTAACTGTACAAAATATTTTTTAGAATAATTGTGAAACCTCTGTGTGATTCTTTCACATTTAAACTTTGCCAAATGGTAAAATTAGTTTATTGCCCCCATAAAAGTAAGCCCTGTTGTAAAGTAAGTCACTGACGAAGGAAAATGGATTCTTTCCGAAACGTCTGACCGTTTCAAAACCATATCCAGTTGCTTGAGTAACTATTTTTGGCGTATCTTATTACAGTCAAACCTGTCTATAGCGGCCACTCAAGGGACCGGACAAATTTGGCCACTATAGACAGGTGGCCTCTGTATAGAGGTGGCAACTTATAGATAAAATACCCAAGGGACCGACAAAAAGTGGCCACTATGGACAGGTGGCCCCTCTGTAGAGGTGGCCCCTAATACAGGTTTGACTGTACCTGGATGTCTAACCTACATCGACGTAAGCCCTGTTGTTGCCTCTGTATATTTTTAGATTTCACTGCTGGGCACTGGTGGATCCTTTGTGGTGGGTCATTGTTGCATTGACACCCAACCATACTTTGCAAGGATGGGTGAATTGCTATCTTTCCAGCCCACTGACCCATTTACAAAATGTTACAAAAAATGGTAAATAATGGTAGAATGCTGTTATCATTATTTAGAAACCATTAGAAGTATCTAATTCCACACCATGAATATTTCCAAATTATTTTACAGGACCGGGGAAATATTTATGAAATTGAAATAATGTTAATTCTAGGCATATAATTACAAAACTTTAAAAATCAATTCTAAACAATGACAACAAACATCCGCACGATCATTTGGAATGGACTTAAAGAGAGAAATATTAGCCTAACTGAGTTGTGTACTAGTATGTCCGATTGGTAAAAATTGACAGCAAGCTTTCCGCGCGTACGCAATCGAATCATCCCTTTAGATAGGAATAACAAGGGAAGGGTTGACGGATCAATATTGTCAATATTGACGACTTGATACATTGCATGGACGTTTCTACAAAGTGATATTATAAATTATAGTTTTTCTTTGTACAGCCCCCTTTACAGATCATTATTGCCGACTTGTTGCTTGCAACAATGATGATGTAGCATTCTTTGTTTCACAATGCAGTCCACTACATTGTGCATCATATATGTCTAATGTACAATCCCTATAAACAATCTCATCAATGACTACAAGTTACTGTGAAAAACAAACCCTGCTTTGTTCAACAATGTATTGTACCGGTAGTAACTGTTACATGTACAACCCTATTAAAACGTATAATATAGGCCCCTGTAAACAATATCATCGTTGCCCTTATTCATTGCCCTTAATCTACAGATTGTCAAATCTTATAGGAAACATTTACACCCCATCGCGTATAATGTACTGTCCCTATAGTACCATTTTCTTGTAATCGTCTGGTATATATAAGTCGTGCTGTCCTCTATTGCGCAACTATGACCTTTTGGGGTCACTTCCTGTGGGGACGGGACCCATGCAGAATGACGTAACTCCTAAATATAAACCACTATTGCGCAATCGCCACACTTAGCACACTACACACTATTTTTCAAGTACAAACATCCCCTGCAAAACCGTCAAAAGCCACTAGTCAAAAAAACGCCTCGTACGTTTCTTCTCCTTCTCAAGGGCTACTTACATACCAAATATCAGATCAATCTGTCTTGGCGTGAAGGAGATGTTCTGTTCACAGACACAGGGTGTCGAAGGTTTCTACATATACCTATTGTATTATGCAAATTACCACCTAATTTGCATAACAAGCATACAATTATGTACATCATTACGTAAGCTATCTGCATACCTACAGTCATTAACATCCATCAACCCCTTCTCGCATTATTCCTTCTCAAAACCTAAAACAAGAATTACTTTCACCGCCCCTGCGAAACCCGTAGGTGGCCAAAACTTACACACCTTACTATGCTTTTACACAGCTACCTACCACTTAAAAATCGTCACCCAAACAAGTCCCAAACAAAAAATAGCAAAACCGGAAGTTCCGCTGCAGTACCATAACACGCCGCTAGAGCGCCCTGCCGTAACGCAATTCCTGCCATTCCTTTGTCATGTCTAATCCTACCCACATACCAAATATCAAAACCATCCATCCACGCGTTCCGTAGTTATCAGGCTGACAAACGACCCCCTGACATCAAAACAGCACTGACTACAAACCCTTCGTTCACGAAGGGAAAAACAATTACATTGACTATGTCATGGTCTCCTATATCCATGAATTTGCATCAAAACAGAGTGGAGGGGGGCTGGTCTGGCAAACTGACCAACACTTACTTCCTGTAACCAACAACAAAATTGCAGTTTTACTACATTTCCACATATAAGATACATTTTCTATCCATTACATTACCCTTGAGTGAAAACTTGTAAGTCTTGGTACGAGCGGGAGTGGACCAAGGCTTCCCCAAACCACTTTTGGGAGTGGACCAAAGCTAACCAGGCTGAGTTCCAGGCTACGACTATGTAATCATCAATATACATATTAAGAATTGTCTGGATATGAGAGAATTCTTTCACACAACCAGTAGATACTTACTTGGCTTACATTTTGATGTCTCTTCCTCAGAGCTAATCTGACTGGAGTTCTACTTCCGTTTGAGAGACACCGAAACGTAATCCAAGTAGGTACCTACTGGTTGTGTGAAAGAATTCTCCTATATTCGACCAACCTGACGAAATTATTTTCGGAAGAATTGTCTGCTTTGAACAAGGAAGAACACGACAGTCAAAATAGGGAAGCGGGATACTACTCATGAGTGAGATATAATGCGTACTTATCCCCATCCCGATATTTGAGGATGAACTTTGACATCTCAATTGTAAGACACTCAATACGAATAAGGTCACAGTAAGTACATTTTATGGATGATATCAGCGCTCATTAATTTTCGCCTGATTTCAGAAAAAAACGATGTTTTTTTTACTCTTCGGGGATGGTCAGATAGACCAAAATGGGCAAACGTGTTGTAGCCTAATAATTATACTTGTAGAAGTGACACTAGGGAGGTAGCCATGACTATAGTTGCAGAAGTGAAACTTAAAAGTGCAACCAATATAGAAGCCATGAATGTAGTTGCCAACTTGGCAAGTGATACCAGTGTACCACACTAGTATCACTTTTACTACACTAGCTCACTTCTTTAATACAGGAATGAATGCCTTGTTAGTTGTGATGCCACGTTTTGTCACTTCAAATCTTGTTACAACTTTTAATTAAGGTGTTGAAAATGAGGCATCTTGTTTTTATTACCGATCTTGTTTTTTTTCGCCCTATCGCACTGTTTTTTAAGTCTGCAGAGGATGTCATCCATAAATTTACCTGGCTGTGCCTTAAGTGAGATGTAATGCGTTCTTATCACCATCCCGATATTGAGGATGACCTTTGACATCTCAGTTGTAAGACACTCAATATATTATACGAATTAAAAGATTATTCGACAAGTTGTCTACAGAACTGGTCCGATAAGTTGTCTTATAGAGGTATAATAATTCTGTCGGGCTCCTGGTAAGCACAGACATCTCTGACAGCATCGTCATATTTGTGCCTCTGACGTGGGAGTATATTCATCATATAGGTATGAGTATTTCCTTCATTACAAATAGTACTTTTCGTATACATATAAGACCCCCCCCCCGACTCTCTCACGACAATGGTTAGTAGAGATTCGGGAGCCAGGTAGGCTGTAGTCAGCTGGTGTTCGCCTGCTTTAGCCGAATGTTTGAAATTTTGAAAAAAAAATCGGCCGCACATGGCATATATACAGGTCTGAAATGGGTTGGGTAGTCGTCGGTTGGTGTTCGGCACGGTTGGCTGGTGTTCGGTAGGTGTTCGGGATAAAGTCAGAAGTCTTAAAATCTTACTTAGTCTAGTAGTTTCCAACTTATCCACGACTCATTCTAAAAACAATACCGTAGACAAATCTCTGCAAACTCATTCTCAAGAAAAATGACTATTACTAGAACGCGGACGAATCACCGGGTTATCACCCCGAACTTTACACGACCGACATCAAGCCAAAAGAAGAACCTTAGATGCCGTATTGCCAAATTGGAGCTATCTGTGATATATTTTGATCAAAATTTGATCTTTCAATGATGTTAACGTAAAATATAACAGAATATAGCATAAAAGAATTGATTAGTTTGATTAAAAACGAAAAATGAACACTGATATCTCAATTCTAAGAAATGAACATTGATATCTCAATTGTAAGACACTCAATACCAATAAGGAAAAACTGGTTCTACAAGTTGTTTAGCAGAGGTAAAAAAATTCTAACAAGTGACCGTAGGTAACATACTCTGTGACCTAATTATGGTTTATGTCGGTTGTGATGTTTTCTATGGTGTATGACTCGATGTTTATATCACATACAGAACAAATCACATCAGCTTATACCAACAAATTACTTAAAAGCTACTAGTAACATACCTATCACTGCCAAATTTAAGACACAGTCCTGTACGCATTAACAGCGAAATCAGCGTCTCAATCGAACGACACCAAATGAAAACAACAACGCAGCTTTACAATAATGGATACCTGAGGCGCAAAAAGTGGGTCAATAACAGCTGTGGACAGCTGCCAACACAACCCCATATCTGCTTGTAGATAAGTAATTGCCAAACGCCATCGTCTATAGGCCAGCTGTTCTACAATACCAGGGAAATAGGGGTGACATCTAAAAACATTACATCGATAGAAAACAGCTACCGCGAAAAAAAATGATCCCAAGGATCAAACACGTTCTAACCATAAAATGCATTTGACTGTCAACCGCGCAAAATGTTAACAGTATGCTATGTCAAACCAACCTCAATATTGGAAACGCAAAGCCCGAACGAGATGGCATATTCCGACGAGGACAACATCTGCTTGACGGTATCAAATTACTACAAGGCTTAAGGCACAATCATAAGGAAGACCTGAACCACTATACCGGACGGCGTAGGGGTGAAAACTGAAATTATTACATCCATAATAAAAACAGCTACGGCGAAAAAAAATAACGTGCATCATTTCCCAACCGAGTACAGACGACATGCCAATCCATATGTGATTGCGGCATACGGAACATAGAGATATAGGTGCGAACACTCAACGCACAAAGTGATTACAATACTCTGTTACTGGAGGTTACCCTCCAGTGTCACAGAGTAATAAAAAAAAAACGAAAATGACCACTCTTTCGAAATCGCCAAGGAGGTTGAAAAAGTTTTTTAATAGCTGATTATATCCATTTCAAATCGTGAGAGGATAGCAATTGGTTTGAAATCAGTCAGGAGAGATTCGGCAGTGTGCGACTGGTAGTCGGGATGGTTGGGAATACGTTAGATAGCATTCGGAGCTAGGTTAGGACATGGTAAGGGATTTTTTTGCCGCACATGTACATGTTCGGCGTATGTTCGGTACGAAAGATAGGCGTAGTCTAAAACTTTGCAGACTACACCAGAACTACTGTCGACCTTGGTCAGCTAAGTATCGGCTAGTATTCAGGAGCAAAGTTTAGCTATGTGTAACAAAAAAATCAGTAATGAACGTTACCGTTTGAGTAAGACTGTCGTGATATTTAGATTTGGTATATGTAACACAAGAAATTGTCAAGGATTTCATATGGAAAATGAAAGGTTTTGAAATAAATTGTTTGCTTGCTTGGTAGCACATTATGCGTAAGACAATGTTTCACAGTAATGACTGCAATTAAGTCCTGGTCTGTAGACTGCATTGGGCAATTTGTGTGCACTTTTTTTCTGATATCGAAATGCTCTTGAGTGAGGTAGACAGACCTATAGAAGGTCGAAGACTCAAGTGGAAAATAATAGGAAACGCTAGCATAAGTCTTCATCCGATGAATATATGTTCGCCCGGCGTTAGAAAAGTTAGCTCTAACTGCAACTGGGTCAATCTAACTTGAGAAGTATGATCAGAGGACTGATCGAAAGCTTGTTGGTAAAGGCTTTGCTTTTTGGCCTGGAAATAACCTCTAAAATTACACTGTATTGTACTTTGCGCGAAAAATGCTTTATAATTCTTGTATTGGCATAGACCGACCGCACAAAGCTAACGTTATAGGCACATGTATAACCCTAACATAACATAACATAACATAACCCTAACCCTAATTGCTTTTTATTGTAATTTTAAACGTTTTCTAAAGAGTGCTTATCATCCCCAAATGAATGGAGAATTTCGGAAGACTGGTCAAAGACTTTCCAGAGCAGTATTTGACATGCTTCAAAGCCTACAAAGCCTCCATTGAGAAGAAAGACAGAGACAACTTCAACCATTTCTACAGATCAACGGCCCTGGATGCTATTCTTTGTGATTCAGGGACTGATGCTCGTGTGCTGGGGATTGGGAGTGGATCCGGTAAGGCACTTTGCACGATGTACATCATGGTTTACGCGTATCGTTCTCCTACTCAGAGACATCCAACGGCACCAGCAAACCGCCTCTTGTCTCAGCACTCTGCTACCTCAACCGTCACCATCAGTTCCTGACCGCCCTGCTAATGAATATTAATGAGCTTACCTTATATATGCGAGATCCCTTTTGAAAACTGAAAGGCATGTTCTCTGATTGGCTGACAGCTGGTTTGAGGCGACGCCCACAGGAACTGATGGTGACGGTTGAGATAGCAGAGTACAGACCAAAGGCGGTTTGCTGGCGCCGTCGGATGTCTCTTCGTAGGAGAATGACGCATTTGTGTCTATGAAGTACAATTGAGGTCCGTATGGAGTTCTTAGCCTCTACCAGACTCCACATGTCACTGGACAAATAGTAGAAATTGGAGAAATGTAGACAAATAATATACAAGAGGAGACAGATGTCCGAGGAGTACGGTTTGCAACCACCTGACCACTTAGATTTAATGAAGGCAGCTTTTTTGCCAAACTCGCACACTCGCACCTTGTTTTGGGGGTTCCCAGGAGATGTCATCCATTTAAATCGAATCAACATGGTCTAATATCTATAAAAAAAAAGTTCAAAATTGCCCATGCTTCAAACATTAGGTTACCATTGTTTTTAAAGCAACTGTCAACAATTTTAGGGGCACTTGTAATATCAATAAAAAATACCAAAAAGTGCTATTCTCCCTTGATTTCTTGAGATTTGAATCTTAGATGAAATGTCAGTCGTTTTTTCTTTAACAGGAGAGGTTGATAGCATCATTCTAAAGAAACTACTACAGCGCCACAACAGTGTGTACAACAGGGTTGTGGAACCAGCGGAAGACCTCATTGAGCGATACAAGGTAAATGAAGATGGTACTACTTTATTCTCTATATCCAGGCTACGACAGTTGATTTTTACAAAATGGTTTATAAACGTTATTGAACTAAGTTTAACTGTAATACCCAACACAAAAATTGGACTCACACAACTTTTCGACAGAACAGCACCAGTCTTTGTCAAGGTATGAGCAATCCGATGCTGTCGTGACGCAGATAGAACACGTGACTCAGTAAGTAACCTATGATCCACTGCTTACTGAGTCACGTGTCACACGTTAGTTTACAAACGTGTTTTGTTTATGTTTCAGAGGCCCATGCTTTTGATATATGT
The DNA here is from genome assembly GCF_000003815.2 of Branchiostoma floridae. Lineage (NCBI taxonomy): Eukaryota > Metazoa > Chordata > Leptocardii > Amphioxiformes > Branchiostomatidae > Branchiostoma > Branchiostoma floridae. The sequence goes on along the minus strand of NC_049987.1, from coordinate 17,488,381 downwards.
ATTAAATACAAAGCATTTCCCTGCGCATGTGCACAAAGAGCCATTCATATCCTTATTATCCCAATCTTCAGTTTATTTCGTATTTTATTACCTGCATGAAAAATGGAGGTACAGTTTTTGGTGTGTCTGTCTGTCTGTGCGTGTCTGTCTCCGTGTGTGTGTGTCTGCCTATTGTTTGTGTTACCGGATATTTGTGGTCACCATAACTTTAGAACCTCTGGATTGATTGTAAATTTGTAATGATGTTTTTGGTTTAGTTGTTCATCACACGAAGTCAGGGCATTCCAACTAGCTAATCTGGCGAGGACAAAGACAATGAGCTCTTTGCCATTACGAGTACGCATGCGTAAGGTCAAAGGTGAAGGCCCCCGAGGCTAATCAAAACACGCCCGACATAATTATGCAAATAAGGTATGGTCGACACAAGAATTGTTTACACGCCTGTGTACTTCACCTCTGACCCTGTGTATGAGCATTTGAAATGGCGAAGAAGCTTATACCAATGAATTTGAAATGGACAGATCATATTAAAATCACCACCGATGTTCCCGTAGGCACGGGTGCGTGAAGACACCAGCCTCCAAGCCGTGGAGTTCGACTGGCGCCAACAGACGGCGGAAGAGTACTTCCTGACAGAAGAACCTGTGACAACAACGTTCAATCTGGTCCATGCAGTCCACGTTCTCTACCACGTGAAAGACCTGCACGCCACCTTGCGGAACATGTGGGAACAGCTGGCAGACGGTGGTCACATGGTGGTCCAGATTAAGTCAGGTAAGTTAACAGTTTGACCATCTTTACTGCTTTGGATACTTGATTGGCCAATTCAGTCCACAAATTTTCAGTTGTCTTCTAAGTCACACTTTTACGTTTTACACAATATCTAAATTATAAAAAAAAAGGCGAAAATAACGTAACACTGTGACAACAGTGTCGCAGTGAACGAACCCCAGTAGTGCCGCACCAGTGCCCCAAGTGCAGTGAGATACCACCATAAGTCGAAAGATGTACGTTAACCCTCTATTATTTGTTCGGTTACACGCTCACAGATAATGGCGTCGGCGGAAGGTTGTATGACAAGATGTGGGAGCATTTCGGCGAAGGTGACCGCCTGAAGTCGGTGTTCCGTATGTCGTGTGACATCAAAGAGTGGCTCGACAACATGGGTATCGGCTACGACACTTCCGAAGAAGATACCAACATCAACGTAACCGAGTGCTTCAAGGAGAACTCTGAGACAGGGATGCGGCTTCTTGAATTCTTCACGCTCACACCTTACATAGCAAACGAACCGGAATTAAGATCTACTGTGTTGGAGTATATCCGCAATAATTCGTCGGTGGTTGGTGATCAAGTTTACTTCAAATCAGTCTCTGAAGTTGTCGTCGCCCATAAGAAGCAGTAGGCAGTCAGCATATATACAGTTGTTACATGTAACGCTAGGTCACCCTTATCCGTGGGGTACCATCATACAGTTGTTACATGTAACGATAGTTCACCTTTATCCGTGGGGTACCATCATACAGTTGTTACATGTAACAATAGTTCACCTTTATCCGTGGGGTACCATCATACAGTTGTTACATATAACTATAGTTCACCCTTATCCGTGGGGTACCATCATACAGTTGTTACATGTAACGATAGTTCACCTTTATCCGTGGGGTACCATCATACAGTTGTTACATGTAACGCTAGTTCACCCTTATCCGTGGGGTACCATCATACAGTTGTTACATGTAACGATAGTTCACCTTTATCCGTGGGGTACCATCATACAGTTGTTACATGTAACAATAGTTCACCTTTATCCGTGGGGTACCATCATACAGTTGTTACCTATAACTATAGTTCACCCTTATCCGTGGGGTACCATCATACAGTTGTTACATGTAACGATAGTTCACCTTTATCCATGGGGTACAATTATACAGTTGTTACATGTAACGCAAGTTCACCTTTATCCGAGGAATACCATTATACAGTTGTTACATGTAACGCTAGTAAACCTTTATTCGAGGAGTACGCTATATCGGTTGTGTCTTAAGACATGGTACTTTGGGATATCAAGGATAACGAGCTTGCTGAGTGCAGGGCCGAATAGATCACTTCTGAGCACTAAATTAACGCGAGTATACTCAAAGTTGATTGTGTAAGACCACAGCAAGTAAATTTTATGGATGACATACTATGCAGAGTGCCAACGTAATGAGATAGCGCGAAATAAACAAGACGGGTAAGAAAAAAACAAGATGGCTAAATTTTCAAAATAGACACCATAAACGTCGTAACAAGATTTGGAGTGACAAAACGTGGCTATCAAGGCATTCATTCCTGTATTAAAGAAGTGAACTAGTGCAGTAAAAGTGATACTAGTGTGGTACACTGGCATCACGTGCCAAGCTGGCAGCTACAGTCATGGCTTCCATATTGGTGGCACTTTTACAACTATCCAACAAGTTTCACTTCTGCAACTACAGTCATGGCTACCTCCCTAGTGTCACCTCTGCAAGTATGATTATTAGGCTACAACACAACATGTTTGCCTATTTTGGTCTATCTGACCATCCCCGAATTCTTATTTTTAAATCAGGCAAAAATTAATGAGCGCGCTGATGTCATCCATAAAATTTACTTGCTGTGGCCTAAACAGATTTTTAGGGTACTCACGATACTACTATTCTCCAGGAACGTCGAAACCATACTCAAGTCGACAAGAGTGTGCAAGTAGATTAACCTCATTGGTGTGTGTGTGTGTGTGTGTGAATGGGGATAGGTGGTTAGGACTTGAACTTTGAGCTTTATTTATAAAGTGTCTGACTTAGAAATGTCTGGGGCCCTGAGAGTGGATAGTAAATGGGTTCTAAGTATAATTTTAAAGATTATCGTAGAAGTAAAATTCTTGAGGGAGGGGAGAAGAACATTCCAAATATTAATGCATTTGTATAAATATACACTAGTTTTGCTCATGCAAGGCGTTTTAGATAAGGTAAAGGGAATTGATTTGAGCATTGGTGAGTTTGATAATTGTGGATCCTAGAGCAAAAGTTGTCAAAGGTATCATGTAGAGTATGGTTTGTGTGTAGGGCTGTGAAAAGAGCAAGTTGTCATCATAAATATTCAATATTCTAAGTTTCTCAAATAGTGGTGAAGAGTGGGTGTGGAAATTGGAACCAGTGGCAATGTGTAAGATTTTTTTCTGTAAAATCATATCAATAAAGAGTTGACAAATTTTGCAAGCATTTCCGCAAACAATATTACAAAAGACGAGATACGGGTATATCAAGCTGTTATATGTTCTAGATACGCTATTCTATATCAATTACGTAATGAGCTATTCACATTTCTCGAATCAAGTACAACAGATTTCAAGAGAATCGATGCTACAAACAGATTTGTGTATATCTTTAGATGCCAGAACTCCCATAATGCAAAGATAGGCAAATATATCAAAGACTGCTTTGTTATTAGAAAGAATGCCGAAGCTCATGATTAGCCCAGCTCGATTGTAACACTACATCAAAGACTTATATAAGCCCTTATTGTTATGTTGATTATGAAGTTTTATTTTATACGTCTATTTTGTACTTTGTGTAATTGTTGCCATACATTGTACCATGTGCAATCGTCGTCATGCAATAAAGTTCTTCTCCATGGTTACAAAGGTTCTCTGGGCTAAATAATGCATGTCTAATTTTCCTACAGTTTTTGAAATTTTTTGTTTACTATCGTAAAATTGCTATTGTAAACTTATCGACACCTCTATTTGTCCTTTTTCAAACACCAAAATGCTGCATTCAGAGGAAATGTTCTTGTTATTGTCACTGAACATTCTGACCTATAATTGTGGGATTTTAATAAGATGACTTAGCCACATAGGTTTCCTGCAAATGTGACTTTTCTATTGGCAACATTTGGGCGTATTGCGCTTGCGCGAACTAAATATCTGAATTCCAGGGATTTGAAGCAGATATTTGAATACTGACAGTTACTAAACGCTACCGGATTGTTATCAGCAAAACAACGAAGACTTGAAATCATATAAAACATTATTATAATCAAATTGTTCCCTGCTGTAGCACAACGGCATTACTATTGTAACATGATATGGTACTTCTATCGTTATCTTCTTATGAAATACCAGAAGAATAATGCAGCAAGGTCATCGATACCTGTGAAATACAGAGGTCTCCACTCTAATGAATCTGATAAGTACAAGTATACCTATTCTGACAAAAACAGTTATACTTCGGCTCCAAGGCTTATAGCAAACACACGTGCCAAAGTGCTCAGAACCAAGCCATCTTTATAAGTACTACATGTCGTTCGTGCATTTATGTACTATTTGTATTGACCAACCATTTCTACCTGACATGAAAGTGCAAAAGAGTGCATGTATACGACATATAGTGCTGACGCTTACCGTGTTCTTAATACGAAAATTGATATTTTATTTGAACAGGATCGAAAGTAATTGTTGGATTTTCACGTGCTTAATGTCATCATACGTATGACCCTCTCTTCATCATCTGTTGGTATAGTTGGTATCATGACCCGTAAACAGTCTTTCTTGTCCAGAGGTACATGACCCGGAAAAAGTGACTGTCATTCTTGTCCATCAACTACATGACCCGGAAACAGTCATTCTTGTCCGTCAGCTACATGTAGCTCACATACTCCCATAGCTCACTGGCTACTTGCCGTAGCACCTCGCCGTTGACGATGTCCAAGTACTCCCGGTAGAGTCGGCAGATCCGGCCGCTGGCATCCCGGTATCCCTGGGGTGTATTCCCGTCCTGGCACGCAACCAGCTCGCTCTCGTCCGCTGCCTCCCACTTGCAGGGATCGTCAATGATGTTGTTTACCAGAACCATTTCACCTGCTACGAAATCGTGGTAGGTAGAATCTGGTCGTAACAAGAGACGTGGACTCAGGGATTCACCAGGCTCCAGGTAGTCCGTTTTTCTTGGCTTGTATCTTCTCTCCCACCTTGATGAAGACCCAGAGTCCCAGTGCTTGTCAGTTTCCCTCTTCGACAACTTTTGAAATGCATTGGAGTCGACATCAGCATGAAGAGAGGTATCAGTCCACTCGGTTTGGGACCGAAGTGTATCTCTGATAACAGCCCATCCCTGGTTTGCATTTTCAGTGTTGACGTCGTCGATTGCACTGGCAGTATAATAGTTTTTCATGATGCACTCTCTTGTTGATGCCTTTTGCTGTTTTCTTCTTCGTGATGTTGAACGAGAGACACCGTTAACGTTGGCTGTTGCATCTACTTTTTGCAAAGCTATTCCCCTGGTTCGTGTTTTGGAACTGCAGGCGGCACAAAGAACAGACTGGCCACGGCTCTGATTTACGTCGGTAGTGCGTATGGCTTTGCCAGCCTTCTTCCTAGCACCCCGACACTTTCTTCCTTGAGACTTCGATTGAGAACACTTGTCTTGCCTCGAAACTCTGTCATTGGCTGTCAATGTGGTAGCACCCTTCTCTCCACGAGTGCCCGCCCACCTTTCTTGCGATACAGTCTCACCAATCCTTACATTGTCATGGCTTTCCATAACTTCTTTGTTCTTTCCATGACAATCTAGCGAAGATACACCACTGGCTCGCTTCAACTTTGACTGTTTGATGTCCTTTGTATCTTGAAAAGTGTGAAATGAGGGAATGGTCCGTCTGGTATGTTTACGTGACTGAGGAGCATCTCTAAGCGGTACGACCCGACTCTTCTTCTGACTTCGGCCGCCGACCCCACAGGGTCCACAATCCGTCAAATCATTCTTCCGCTTTCTAGCAGGTAGCTTCAATCTGGAGCTGCCATAAGCTTCGTCAACTTTCCTGTTCTTTTGCGTCAGAGCGATAGCTAAAGCTCCAAGTCCAACGCCTTCCTCTTCAGTGGTCACCGATCTTATGTTGAACCGACCGGCTGCTGGAAGATCTGCTTGGCACAACTTACGGCTTTCGCCATCACATGTCTCTTCTACTTCGACCTCGGCCTCACCGTTTCTGTTCTTTGTCCCGGCAACAGTCTCACCAGCAATTGCGTGAAGGACATCGTTATCTCTCTTAGCCTCAACCACAAAGTGATCAGTCTGTATGCCAAGGCTTGTTGGTGTGTTTGCCGCTGAGGAGGAAGAGAGGTAACGTTATTTTAGTGTGGTTCATCAAGAAATACTGCTTAGACTTAGGTCCCAATCGCACCGGTGCCCGTCCCGATGTACTGCTTGATACCGAGGGCTATCCCTGTGTGTTCCCCATGGGTAGCTCACGACGGCTGTTTGTTACTGGGTCCCGGTTTCATTTAAAAGTCCGACTTAAATTCAACCCGGTATGCCCGACCGGGTCCAAAAATACCCCGGGAACCGCAAGGTGTCCCATAGGGTGACGTATATAGGGGCCACGTCCGAAAGTGCCAACGGTAACCATGACGGATATGATACCCAGGCTATGGAACGTATAGAAATAGCCATATACTCACCGTGACACTGGTGTCTTTCCGGGTCTGTATTTTCACTAACGGACGCTGTAACAGATTGATCCTCAAGCATGGCCTGTAGAAGGCTCCTCTGGTCTTCGCCATCACCTCTTGTCCCTCCATGCTTGTTCATATCTGCCGATGTGTCTTGAAATCCGTTCGTTTCGGCAATGTTATGATTCCTTTGACAGGTCATGGAATAATTCCCTACGTCCAAAGAAACCCATTGTGACGTCATTGGTGGATAGGATGGACCGGTATTGTGAGATATGGAATGTCTTTGGGGTACGTGCGTTGGACTATGACGCTTTGGAAATCGCCGTATTGATACGTCAGTGAAGCATTTAGCAGTAAAACAAAGGTCATTCTTTTCTAGCACCTTTGGTGGTACATTTGACGGTGTTTTAGCCATTCTCTCTCTCTGCTCATACAAGTATCTAAACACACGCATGTAAGTTTATTGAGCTGTTACACATATCTTCATTACATGTTATAACGTTTATAACATTAGCGTTAGAATCAGGGGCATGTTAGTAATGTTCTAGAACAATGTTTTATGTACTAATCGTGACGGCATAGCGTCCCATCACCACAGGAACGCGTGTTCTATTTATCTATTTACTTATTCCGAATCTTGGTCAACAGCACTACGATATGGACGTGACGGAAACTACGGTATGTTTGAGTACAATGTGGAAGCGAAGACATTGAACAATAAACTTCCGACATCGAGTAATGTTGGGATTTGTCACGAATTTAACGATCTGCTTACAGTTTTCCTGTACATAAATTTCACTTTTCTTACATTGCATATGGTTTTTGTTACCATGTTGTTTACCTTACATTACTTTGTTATACTTCTTGTGCTTTGCTTGTATGTACAAGTATTTGTTTTAATGCATTTTTCTATTGCCATTTGTCAGATCATGAGTGTGTTGTCATCACGTCTGGTCAGTAAATGTTGAAATAAAAAAGACAAAGATATATTTTGTGCATGTATTTTGTACTACTCAGTTTCACCTGCTTTTTCTTTCCCTTCTAGAATAATCAATTGATGGCAGAAACTCGTCAATATGAGCTATCTTTACTTATTCCTCTTGTTAAATGTTGATAGATTTATTAGTACTCAATGTAATCTGTATCTCTGTAATATTATATTTGATTCTTGCCTCCATCATAGAAAGCGGCCTACATGCCTATTGAGCTTCTCATGAATAAATACACACAAACAAAAATGGTGCATACAAAGTTATGAAAAGCGCTAAGCAAGAACTAGGACGATTAGGTATTATTGGTTAGCACAACTGTTGTCAAATATCGGAGTCTAACTTTACACCTTACATTAGATTAGATTAGATTAGAGTGATTCGGAAGTATACAGGCATTCCTGTCTAAGAAAGCTATAAATCCAAAATGAAGTGTTAGATACATTTTAACGGCTTTTGCGACTACAGTAAAGTCATACTATATTAGCCAAAAGTATATATCATGTTTTTGTCTCAATTTGACCATTGAGCTCTGCACTGTTGTGAAGACTGGAGCAGGCGTCTACTTCTTTGGAACATCTGTGTAAAATATGAACAACAAAAGAGGTTTCATTTAGTAAATGTAATATGCTTTACAAGGCCACTTTCAAAATCTTAGATCTCTCTATGGCCTAACATTTGACAGATCGCTCAACGGATTTCAGAGAAAAATAAATCTTTTTACGCTTTGGGTGTTTTGTTGTCTTTTCAGTTGCACTTTAACATTTTGACTGAGGCATTTGCCTATTTGTGAAGTTGACAATCAAACTTCCATCGGTCTATGAAACATTTTTTGTCGCTTTACATATTCTAATACCAATTTTAAATACGAACCTTACGGTATGATCTGACAAATGAAATTGGCTGTGCCGACACACCCATAGTCGTTCCAGAGATTCTGGTTGATCCCCCAGTACATGACACAGCGCTGGATTCCCGTCTCGGTGTCACTGGGTTGTCCCTCCGCCCACATGCTGAAGTTGGTCCCCAGTGGGGTTCCGTCTATCCAGTCCCACTTCCCGTTTTCTCGCTGACTGTGCAAACCGAACCAGAAGTTGGCGAACTTGAACTTGGCTGAATCGATGAGGGAGATGAGGAAGGTGTTGACGCCGGCATCACGGGGCATGGCGAGGGTGCCTCCGTCGGCGATACAGGCTGTCGCCGACTCGTGGAACTGCTGACGTGTTTCAAACGGTTTGTAGCAGACTTCGCGGTACTTCTGATAGCCTTTAGGGCAAGACGCTGTAAAATAGGATTCATACATGACGTATTCCAACGATGGATGAATATTCAAACAGAAATGAAATACAAGTATTTCAATAGTGAAAAATGCTCGGGCAACCACCTGGGAAAATAACAAGCCATATCAAAACAGTTTCGTCCAATTTTACATCGTTTACCTTACCCTGTCCTGAGCAACTATTTTCCTCGCCGCATTAACTGAATTCAGACTTAATTCAGAATTAAGTTTAAACCAATATGTTTCAGTTTTCCAGCAGAATTTGGATGACTTTTCAGCAGTTCTTTTTATTTTATAATATATAAGATATTTTGAAAAACAATGTTTGCTTGTGCCATTGAGCTTCCAGTATAATTTCTAGACCATTCAAAATAATCTATGTAAGAAGTCTAGGATAGATTAAGCTTATACGATATTCAAAACATTTGCCCACAAAATCCATATGGCAAAAGTGCATAATTACTCTTACAAGATGGTCGGTTGACGTCAGTTGTAGCACTTTTTTTCTCCGATATGTATTGCTGGTCCATGACCGTAGCTTCAGTCTTCTCCAGACGCTGAAGATTCTCAGTCCATGGGATCCTTGTCGGGTTGGAGTCGGTTAATTGCTTTTCTGGATCTTTTCCGCCGTGTTCTTCTAGACCTTCTGGAATGCCCCCTGGCGGTTGCAGTGGCTGTAGATGCAATAGTACAATATAGTTCTTTCATTGCCACATGGCACACAATCTACTAGTAAGGCTAAGCCGACTTCATGTTATGGATGACATCCTCTGGAGACCCCAAACTAATGCGCGCGGGCGAAACAAAATCTGGATATGGGGCTGTGATTAGTCGTAACTTGTGCATAGAAACACTGGTTGAGATGTTGGGTTGCAGTTCTAAAATGTATGAAGCTAACGTGCATTTTTGTGGGGATGTTGTGAAACTTATTCATAACCAATATTACTAAATCACCTGTTGTAGCCCAATTAACGCGTTTGATAGATCACCAATGGCTGCTTCAGTGTTCTCCTCTAGCTGACTCACTGACAGCTTTACGTTCATCACCACCACCCCTACAAAAGAAGAAAACGATCTGTAGAAATGGGTACCTGACTTCGGTCGGGAGAAAAAAAGAATACCTTCTGTCTGTACTGTGTATGTGGCAGTGATAAAATAAGTTACTAACTTGAGTGCAGTGCCACGTTATCCTCATGTGTCTCAAAGCGAATTAAAAGAAAAACTAGAACGATAATGCAAACCAGCAAACAACAGGTTTGCATTATATAGATAAGAGAACAACTGGAAATTGAGAAGAAAAAAAATACTCACCTAAAAAGATAACACCAACTACTAGGCAGCAGTTCAGTACCAGGGACAGCACATGGATGGTTGTTTTCATGGTGCCGGTCCGGACTCGGGACTGAACAGGGCTTGTCATGTCGTCTCCTCGGCTTCTCATACCGTCCTCTTCAATTGAACTAGTGGTGACATCATCGGTAGAGGTTTCTGTAAAAAAACCAAACGGTGGGTACGCGTATGGGTGTATGGATGCGTGGGCGGGTTGGGAGTTAATGGTAACATTTTTATTGATTGGGCGGGTGTGGCGTTAAATGGCTGCAGTGAAGATAATTGCAATGTCTTTGAGGGTAGAGTTTGTATAGGAGAACGCAATATATATAAATAAAAGAAAAAGAATAAAACTGTGAAAAGGCAGCGTTACTGCTGCTTTAGAAGTACCTACGCACAAGCTTCCCACGTTGCTGAACACCGACCGCTATGATTAAACGCCATGCAGTCCCTGTGTGTACTACCAGGAGTCTCCCCAAGACTTTCAGAGAATGACTCAACCGTTTTTATTTGTCATTTGAAATTTCGTACGATGAAGACACTTAATGTTTGAAAATAGACAGGATTTTCTATTTCTTTTGTTTTTACAATATCTTGACGTCCACTAAGTGAACTACAGCTAACGCACATGGAAAGGCGGTAATAATATTCATGCACGATTATATTGTATATAATCTACGCCGACCTGATTTTTTTGCACTACTTTATACCCAAAGTAAAATGGACTGCGGAGCCCTTGAGTATATACTGTATGTTTTCTGCGACCATAAAGTTCGAAGCGCCATTTTTTTTATTAACAAATGTACGGGTGTACTTTCTTTTTATGTGCAAATAGATAAAATCAAATCAAAAGGTTATATTTTGGATACTTTGAAAAGGCAAATCATGTATACCAGTATTTTCTTTTACTTTGATGTAAAAAAAACCCACATGCACATTAGAATAATATTGACTTATTCCAACTGTTATGTTCGTAGAACGCGTCTCAAAAGTTGTAATCGTCTGTTTTATATCATAAAATCCCAACACACAACAATTAATAACAGACCAATACGTTTGCAGAGAGGTAATGTACGCTACGCCAAGGTAGTGTCTTTTAACCTTCCCATCATGCAATGCGTGCATACATTAATATCACTAGCCAGGGAATTGTGTAATATCATTGCGCCCAAACTTCACCAAACAGCAGTGTTTTTCTGAAAATACTATTGATTGATGATATTATACTACTTGTGCATCAGAAAAACACAAATGCACCAAAAAGCACCCATGGAAAAGTAAAGAAAATTATGTTTGTTGTATTGTTTTTGTAATAAGTGTTGACAAATATAATTTTCTTTACTTTCCAATGGGTGCTTTTCTGAAGATACTATTGATTGATGATATTGTACTACTTGTGCATCAGAAAAACAATGATATTTGTTGTATTGTTTTTGTAATAATTGTTGACAAATATCCTTTTCTTTACTTTCCCATGGGTGCTTTTTGGTGCATTTATGTATTTCTGATGCACAAGTAGTATAATATCATCAATCAATAGTATTTTCAGAAAAACACTGCTGTTTGGTGAAGTTTGCAATTGGGCACAAGGATATTACATGGCACAATTCCTGGCTAGTGATATTAATGATATGCACGCATTGCATGACGGGAAAGTAAAAAGACACTACTCGACGCTACGCTACGCAAGCGCTGGAATGTCTTGAAAATGACGTCACATTTCAGTAATTTGTAATAAAATCGTCCTTCATCTTATAATGATGACGCTATGAAGACATCAATTTGTACTTAATACAAGTAAAATGTGTCGGTTTTTTTCGTTCAACAAAAAGGTTACAAGACCAAAAGAAACTGTTTATTTCCATCTCTGGTGCAATGGTATATATTTATATTTCAGCCATACCATAGGTATGGTGAAATATATTGTATTCGTAATGTTTCTTTCTTTCTTTCTTTCTCCTGTCAAATTTTCAAAGCGATTCATCTCCGCCGTTTCTGGACCAAATGACTTGAAATTTGGCACAAGGGTAGAGTGGGCCAATACCCAAGTGTGTTTTTTTTATTTCTTTCATATCTGCTCCTTATATGATTTTATTGAGGTTTTATTGCAACTTTTGGACCAAGACTGTATATTTTGGCCCCCTGTACCATGGTATTACATCCAAATGACCTGAAATTTGGCACAGATGTGCCCTAGATACTTATTCAAAGGATCCATGTATAATATGTAGTATAAATCACTTCAAAATGGCTCCTTAAGGAGGTTTTTGTGGGAGAGTTTAGGATAGGTAAGGTTGGAGTGCCGAGGTCAACGACCTCTAGGTCATTCTGGTGTGTCAGGGCCACAGGTGTGCCAGGTAGATCCAATTATCTACCTACCTACCTAGTCCATAGACATCCAGGTGGTTGGTGGACAAGGTAAATCCAATTAATGGCCAGCCAATGAGCGAGCTTATTTTGCTGGAAGAGTCCATTGTTGGACAGGGGGTGTATTTTAAAATTTACTTTTAGACTTTGGTGATAATGCCAATGTTTTTTTTAGCGGAAGTGTTTTCGCACTGATCCACTTGACATAAGACTACTACTGGGACAGTCCATTTTTGCACATAGGGGGGGATTTAAAAAAAATCAGTTTTGGACATGGGTGATGATTCCGAATTCCATTTGTTAAATGGAAGTTTACCCCCACCTGAAGACTTTACATGAGGAGGATTCGGCAGCCAATCAGCAAGCCTTGTTTTATCTGGAAGAGCCCATTCATGCACGGGGGACTTTTTTTAAAATTCAGTTTTGGACTGGGTTGCTTCTTATGCAAAGGCCATGTACTGTGAGTATTTCTGGACTTGTCTATTGTGCAATGTCAAACAGGGTGAGCTGGGAGATTCCATTCTACGACGAAGGGGGTATTTTTTAAAATTCATTTTGTGGACTTCGCTGACTATTTTAGCTGATATATTTTTGGATCGCTCCACTTTACATAGGGGCATAACAGGAAGAGTCGATTCTTGCACAGAGGGGGGATTTTTTGCAAATATGGTTTTGGACGGCTGATGATTCCAAATTCCATTTCTTAGCGGAAGTGTTTTTGGAGTCGTCTATTTTTTTGAGTCCATTCTTGAAGGGGTTTTTGTAAGATTCATTTTTGCTCATAAGTGTGATTAGTAGTTAGAAGTCATTTTAAGCAGAAGTGTTCCATTTTTGCACATGAGTGATTTTGGAACAGTCTATTGTTACATGAGGAGGGAGATGGCTGAAATATGCTGTATTTGCTCTCAAGCAAATGTCGGCCTTTCTAGTTCTTGACATGTTTACATAATATTCATCACAATGGCGGATATTCTTAGGCATAAGAAATAATTTATTAAAAGTTGTGTTTCGACCGACCTAAGCAAAAAGCTGCCGACCGTAGCATTTTTGGTAGACCAGTAGCGCTAGTATTTGTCATAAAGCTTTAGTATTGACTTCAGAGTAATTAAATCAATATTGTTAAACCATTTTCCTCCAAACATATTTTCGTCATATCCTTTGAAATAGAAAATTTTACGTATTGATCTGTTAGTTGTATTAATCTGTAGAACTTAGATATGGTGTTGAAAATACCAATGTCTTGAGGCATTTTACACTTTTTACAGGATAACTTCGGCCAAAATGAAAATAAAAGGAAAAAAGAGAACCCCTATTTATTAGCGTTAGGGGCGTAGTCGGAAAAACAGCCTTTGTTTCTAGGCCTTACAAGAATAGCTGGGTACTCTCCGTTTTCTTTTTTTTTTTTTCTTTTTTTTTTATTCAAACATTTAAACTGTAATACAATATGACAAAGAGGTAGCGCACTCAACTACAAGACTTATTTTGACGCTACCCCTTACATAAAAAAGCATACATATTTTACAGAGAGAAATCAAGTACAAATGAAAAGCAAAGGAAAATCACATTAGACAGAAAATGATACATTGTACATAATATAACAAGAAAGAATAAACGCAAGTCCAGTTTCCCACCCAATGATGAAATAATTGGACACATTACAAAAAATGCGAGGACAACTGTGTTTTTTAAAAACGCTTAGTTGTAGTGATGAAGTTTTGGGTTGTTAATAGAATATTGGAGTTGACAACAGATGAATGTAAAGGACTACCAAGGAGTAAAAGGGAAACTTTGGCGTTGACCGATAGTGATGAGAGGTCAAGGGTGTAAAAAAAATAATGTAGCTAGTATAAAAAAAGCCCCGGTAGAAAACGGATGGTAACCAGGTTATAATGGCAATGTTTTCACGGTCATACCTTCTAACTCTTCTATAACCGTCGCCAGATTCGGTGCCGCCCTCGTGAAAGAAACTCCCGATGAACTGACCGTGCGCGCCTCTTCGTAGTCGTCATCACCGTCCACGTTGTCTTTGCAGGTTGCATAGACGTTGCAGGCTTCCTTGTAGACGTTTTGCTCCATGTTGTAAACAGACCCCTCTTCTTACCTTCTATATCTTACCAGTATACCTTCACCAACAACACGTTATATCGATCGACCTAGACCTATCTTCCTTGTTTTGTAACATCGCTCGCAGTGATTGTCTGCCTGCCACGTGTATACGATACCAGGAATCTTGCATAAGTCAAATCATCACGTTTTTTTCTAACCTTTTTTCTAACCAAGACACTCTTCAAGACACATCGATTCAAAATATCATGCGTTTCTGGCGCAGTTTTAATAAGTTTTTATCTTTCTTATGCATTCCTATGAATATTATATTGAAGATCTCGGCGGTCTTCATTTGTTGTACCCACATTTACGACAAGAAACCGAGCAAATGTTTTTCTGTGAAAACAGGAAGCAAACTAGAGTTCGGCAACATCTATGTTATATTTAATGGCTCGAGGAGGTGCCTCGGCCACGTTAAACAGCCTCATTATCCACACTTTGGGTACCTACCGGCTGCAAAATACACTCAATATTATCATCATTATAATTATAATTAATATAGTTAATATAAGGCACAAGTTCTTTGTAACTGAAAAAGTACCAGGCAACCACGAGCTAGGTTTGAAGTGCACGAACAGAACAAAATAACTGAATTAAAGCCTATTCATTACCACAAACAACAATTTTTTTCAGATCGTTTCCTGCATTCGACATGTACGCCCACATAGGCGTCAAATTCAATGGGAAGTAACTAATTAGGCATGTTGAATCATAGCTACGGTCTTATAACCTAAAAATGCAAGAAAAGTGCACGTAGCACAGAAGCAATACGTATACTTTATATTGCATGCTAGGGACATGGTAGTAGTATGTGCTTGAGATTTGGAACACAGCCAAAAATGCTCTTTAACCTGCTTTCTTCAGTGTCACTGACGCAAGATAGTGGATGCTACCTGAAACATCTGACCGTTTCCAAAACCATATCCAGTTGCTTTAGTAACTGCTATTTGGTGTTACAGTGTTGCATTCTCGTGCTGAGACTGACAAGATGTTTGCAAGTTTTCAACTTACTCTCCTTGCACGTAGACCTTGCATCGTGTGTATGTTAAATTTGCAATTAATTCTCTTGCCCATTTTTTTCTTTGCTTTCTGAGAACTGTCTATTTATTACATTTAAAATGAATAGTAGTTCAGGTAATGCTTTGCAGCCGAAATCTGTGATAGTTACTTTTTCTCGTGATAATAGTTATTACAATGGTTAGAACATTATTTCACCTCACTTGGTGTGTCTTCCTATTGACCTGACGGAATTGTAGATTATTGAGTTAAGACCTCTTTAACTAGTATTGAAAATAAAAGCCGCCGAGATATATAACCGAATATTCATAAAAAAACATCCAAAACTTTCCAAACTATTAGTATATATGCAAAATGCAAAAAGAGTACGGTATTCTGTGTCTTGATATAACGGTTAGAAAGACGGTTAAAAAGCAAGCGATGATTTCAATTATGCAATATTCCTGGTATTGCATACACGTGTCAAGCAAGCAGACAATCATTGCCAGCGATGTTGCAAAACAAGGGAAATAGGTCTAGGTCGACATAACGCGTTGGTGTTGGAGTAAGACTGGGGTATGGTAAGAAGGGGTGCCTACTTACAACATGGAGCAAAACGTCTACTACTACAAGGAAGCCTGTAAGGTCTATGCAACATGCAAAGACAACGTGGACGCTGATGGCGATTACGAGGAGGCCTGTCCGATCGGTTCGTCGGGATCCGGAGTTTCTTTCACGAGGGGGGCTCTGGACGTGGAGAACGCTACGGGAGAAACAGAAGGTATGGCCGTAAAGACATTGTCATTCTTAATTAAGTAAGGCCTAGGTTTTCCTTTAATTTTTGGCCGAAGTGATCCTGTTAAATGCCTCAAGATTTCAACATCTTATCCAAGTTCTACAAATATACATTGTTGACGCAAATTTTGCTATTTCAAAGGAAGTGAGGAGAATATGTTGGAGGAAAACGGTTCTATAATATTGACTTCATTACTCAGAAGTCAGTCCTAAAGTTTTATGACAAATGCTTGCGCTATAGGTTGACCAAAAAAGGTGGGTTCGGCAAGTGTTTGCTATGGTAGGTTTTGGTAGGGTCGGTTCGACGGCAGTTTCTTTTACAAGGGGGGCTCCGGACCTGGAGAACGCTGCGGGAGAAACAGAAAGTATGGCCGTGAAAATATTGTCATTTATGGTTTAGAAAAAATGCTGTATTTTCGACTACGCCGCTAAAAATGGATCGACAGATGGGGTTTATAATACTTTTTACATAGATTGATAATTCTTACATTTTGGCCGTGACAATGTAAAACTGACATGAATAAGGTTACGAGAGCGTCAGACGTTATTGCCATGAAGACAGCGCCATTCCAGAAAAAAATATGCGCCATTGTGAATATCTTATGATCATACCATTTCACAAGAAACCGAAAGAGATAAATTGTTTTGAAAAGCAGTCTTTCTTGTTCTTGAACGACACATTCAGCACATTTCATTCTCACTGGAAATGTGAGAAATGACTAAACACCATCAGCTATTTTCCAATATATCATGTATCAACGAAAACATAGTCTGAGCACGTTTTGCAGCATTCCACTTGTGGCGTGTGTTGTATAAGAATATAAACCCATGCACACCCTACGTATACCTATGTTTTCAATATACGTGTAGACACAGCCTTCCTGCTTTTTTTAGATGTGATTTTAGATGTTTTTGTCGAGCCTTCTATTTTGTACCATTTTCGTTATGTCCGCCGGCCAAATGACAGACATATTATAAAGAAAACAGTGAAAAATAGAAAGCATGACAAAAACGCCTTAAAAACACGTCATAAAAAAACAGGCGGAGCCGAAACTCTGCTTCGAGATAATGACTGTATCACTGCATCTGTATGCCAAACACCGTGTAATTAGCTATAAAAATTCAAAATTATTTGGCCGCAGAACATAGTACATGTATATGTATCCGTGGCTTCAATAGCATATTGTACTTTTGGGTACAAACTCCTTGAGTGAAAAAAAAATGTCATGACAAAATCAGTTCGGTGTAGACTGCGGATGAATATTATAACCAGCTTTCCGTGTGCGTCGGCTGCAGTTCCCTTTACCTCCGCTAAATTTAATAAACGTCAAGAGAGCGTAAAAATAGAGTAGCAGGAAAATTCTTTACATTTTTACATATTAAGGTTTTTTTTCAGTCCTACTTTACAATCTATTATGAATCTCGTATCGACCAAGTAGTAAAATCGTGGTCTTTTACGATCATAGAGCAAATTCATAAATGGCAAACGTTAGTGAAGTCATTATATTTCAGCCATACCATAGGTATGGTGAAATATATTGTATTCGTAATGTTTCTTTCTTTCTTTCTTTCTTTCTTTCTTTCTTTCTCCTGTCAAATCTTCAGAACACGGTATCTCCGTTGTTCCTCAACCGAATGACTTGAAATTTGGCACAAAGGTAGAGTGGGCCGATACCCTCGGACGTTTTTTTCATTTTTTCCATATCTGTCTCTTAAATGATTTTATTAAGGTTTTTTGGCCATCTTAAGACCAAAACTGTATATTTGGGCCCCTTGTACCCTGGTATTATAACCGAATGAGCTGAAATTTGGTACAGATGTGCCTTGATAAGTCCCCCATATAGATTCAATATCAGTTTTGGTGTACAGTATAACGAAATACTTATTTTTGCCATTTTTTTGGTCATTTTTTTATCAAAAAAGGACACTTTTGGCACCTGTACCTTGGTTTTAGAACCGGATGACCTGAAATTTAGTATAGGAGTGCCCTAGACATATGCGCACATGGATTCAATAACACTTGAGGCATACGGTACAAAAAAATGCTCAATTTTGCGATTATTTGGCCATTTTATGACCAAAAAGTACACTTTTGGCTCTTGTGCTCTGGTTTTAAAACCAAATGACCTAAATTTTGGTAAAAGGGTGCACTAGATATTTATTCAAATGACACATGTATAATTTTTGTCATATACTACGTCAAAATGATATATTTGGGGATTTTTTGTCATTTTCCAATAGCCAGAGGGGTCAATGACCTTAAGGTCGTTGACCCCCAGCTGCAGATTGGACCTACTGGCATATATGTCTATTTAATCTAATTAGATAGGTAACCAATCACTTAGCCTGAATCTATATCCTAAAGAGGGGGGGTGGCAGCCAATCAGCGAGCCCGGTGTTATCTGGAACAGTCCATTCTTACACGGAGGGGTTCATTTTTTTTTTTAAATTCATCATTGGACTGGTGAAGTCTTTCAGTGGATGCATTTGTGGACAGGTCTATTTTGCAATTTTACAGAACGTGTGCTGGAAGAGTCTATTCTCGCACTGAGGGGGGATTTTTCAAAATTGATATTTTGGACTTTGGTGACTTCTAGTTTGTCAAAGTCTTTCAGTAGGGTTATTTTTGGACTGGTCTAATTTGCAATTTTACATGGGTGTTCTGGAAGAGTCCATTCTTGCATAGAGGGGGCTTTTTTTTAAATCATTTTTTGGACTTCAGTGATTATGTCAAAGTCCTATTTTAGCGGATGTATTTTTGGACTGCTCTACTTTACATGGAAGAGTCCATTTTTTGCACACGGAAGGGGGATTTTTTCAAATTCAGTTTTGAACGGGTGATGATTCAAAATTCAATTTTAGTGGAAGTGTTTTTAGACTGGTCTATTATACCTTTTTTGCACTGGGACCTTTTTTGCTAAATTCAATTTTGGATTTGGTTTCTTATTCAAAAGGCCAAGGTTTCAGTGGGAGTATTTCTGGACTGGTCTATTGTGCAAATTCACATAGGGTGCACTGGAGTCCATTCTTGAACAGGGGAATTTTGTAAGACTCATTTTTGGGTTAAACCGTCATTAGTAAAAGTGATTTTTCAAATGGGTGATATTGAAATAGCCTATTGTTGCATGGGGAGGGAGATGGCTGAAATATGCTGTATTTGCTCTCAAGCAAATGTCGGCCTTTCTAGTTCTTTTAAAATCTTCGGGGAGACCCCTTGCAGTAAACAAAGGTACTGCATCACGTGTTCCGCAACGTGGAAGGCTTCAGCGTAGACACCTCTAAAACATTTTTTTGACACCACTGCCTTTAATAGTTTTTCGTTCGACGTATTCTTTTCGTACGTTATCCTATCTAAACTGTTCCCCGAAATACACGGCACAAAACATCTAACCGCACCTTCAAACCCAGCTAAAAAATCTTCATGTTGGTCTTCTCAGAATTCTCTACCGATGATGTCACCACTGGTTCCAACTCAGAAGACGGCATTAGAAGCCCTGTTCAGTTCCGAGTCCGGACCGGCACCATGAAGAAGACAATCACTGTCCTGTCCCTGGTACTGAACTGCTGTCTACTGGTTGTTGTGATCTTTCTGGGTAAGTACATGTAATGTGATCTCTCTATAGATTGAGTCGTGTTACTTCTTGAGCCGAATATGCAGACAACGCCCTCCAGATTGATTTTAGACTTTTAAACGAGGTTGATTCCGGACATGTCGAAAAACCTTAATAATTTGAAAAATGAGTAGCCAAAATTATTAACCCTTACAAATAAGGTATATTAAAAGGTAACTTATATGTGGATTGCAATTAGATCTCTCCAGGAGCAAAGCCAATTCTGGAGGATTCTCCAAAATTCTTCAGAATTCGGGCAGAATTCTCCGGCTTAGGCTCCCAGAATTCTTTAGAATGCTGGATCTGCACCAGAATTCCGGAGAATTTTGGGAACCTGAGCCAGAACTCTGGAGAATTTTTCAGAATTCTGATTTTCTTACATATATGATATATGGTGCAAGTCTGCCGTCTATAGGTTGGTGTTGTCTTTCTAAATGAGTATTGCGGTCTTTCAATAGATTGAGTCTACGCTACGTCGATGAACATTAACATTTAGCTCCTGTAACCAAAACAACAGGAGCTAAATGACTCATTTGTATCAACTGTTTCTTAGCTTTGTTTCCCTTTGGAATCCAAAATTGTCTTCAGCTTGACTTTGTCTTGCCATGTTTCCTAATAAACATCTAAAATTGTCTCTATTCATATTTTATAGGGTATAAAAGACCAGCTTCTTTCAGCTTCACTGACGAAAGATAGTGGATACTATCTGCAAATATCTACTTTAGTAACTGCTTTTTGGCATATGAGTCTTCGTTACTTCTTGAACTAAATTTCCAGACGTTCTTTAATCTATATGATTCGGTGTTGCTTTCATCTTTTGTAGGTGTGGCGGTGATGAACATAAAGCTGTCAGTGAGTCAGCTAGAGGAGAAAACCGGAGCAGCCATTGCTGATCAATCAAATGCGTTTGAAAATCTACAAAAGGTAACATGAAAACAGTGATTCTTGAATATCATAATATAAAGCTACACATTAGCTTAAAAAGTTTATACATTGTAAAATTTCGTTCAAATATTAATTTAATCTTATGTCAGCAGCACCACAAGGCAGATATGAACTTCACTAATTTCAGTCTAACTGAACTGTTTCATTTGTATATATTTTTTACCTTTGTTGAACAAATGAAACATTTGTTTTATTATTCATAAGTGTTTTGCTCTATGCATTTGTGCCATTCCAGTATTGGGAAGGTGTTGAAAAGTACTTCACTAACTTAAGTCTAATTTTGACTGTTTCATTTATATCGTTTTGCATCGTTGTACATATACATTTTATTTATATGATAATGTATTTGCATATTGTACATTTGTGTATTGCTGCATGCATGTATGTGTACCATAATACATTGTCAGTGTCAAAGTTGAAAAGACGGTTGAAAAATGGCGTGCACTGTTACCGCGCCACATATTGTATCACAAAGTTGGAATAGAAATAGATTTTAATACAGAATTAATTTTTTTCGGCAATCTACAGAACCTGCTTGGCAATACTCTTGACTTCAATTGTTTATCCGAATCAGCCCGTATCCATCAACTATTAAGGGGTTCACCTTTCCTGTCACATTCTACAAACTGCAGTATCTTACAGTTAACCCAGTCATTTGTACATACGAAACGTTTTGCAACTACCTTGTAACCTGACTTATATG